>NC_091160.1:26396961-26601961 GCF_040958095.1 Procambarus clarkii
ATAGACGAAATGTTCACACGGAATAGTAACAGAACGAGGGGACATGGATGGAAGCTGGAAACTCAGATGAGTCACAGAGATGTTAGGAAGTTTTCTTTTAGCGTGAGAATAGTGGGAAAATGGAATGCACTTCAGGAACAGGTTGTGGAAGCAAATACTATTCATAATTTTAAAACCAGGTATGATAGGAAAATGGGACAGGAGTCATTGCTGTAAACAACCGATGCTCGAAAGGCGGGACCCAAGAGTCAATGCTCGATCCTGCAGACACAACTAGGTGAGTACAACTAGGTGAGTACACACACACACACACACACACTACAGGCCTGGTAGTCTCGTGGATAGCGCGCAGGACTCGTAATTCTGTGGAGCTGGTTCGATTCCCGCACCAAGCAGAAACAAATGGGCAAAGTTTCTTTCATCCTGAATGTCCCTGTTACCTAGCAGTAAATAGGTACCTGGGAGTTAGTCAGCTGTCACGAGCTGCTTCCTGGTGTGTGTGGTGTGGAAAAAAAGTAGTTAGTAAACAGTTGACTGACAGTTGAGAGACGGGCCGAAAGAGCAAAGCTCAACCCCTCGCAAACAAAACTAGATGAATACACACACACACACACACACACACACACACACACACACACACACACACACACACACACACACACACACACACACACACACTCAAAAGGTGACACCCCTAGGGTCAACACTTGCATCAGAGAAGCTCCAGCATATTTCATCAATCCTAAGTATTATAGTACATGTTGATGATAGTGAGTGGTGTCCCAGAGAACATAAAGGTATAGTGCTTTTGAAAAATAGGTGAGATAACAGTAATGTGTAAAGGGAAGTGAAAAATTGGATGAGAAAAAGTTGCCCTAGTGTTTTCAGTGCAGAGAAGAACATTCAAGATGGCCGCCGGCAAGAGGAAAAACAAAACAGAGCTTGATTTTGCGGAATTCAATGAAGAAAGCATTGATATAAGCAGTCTACAAAACAAGTTGGTAAAATTAGATACTATAGTGAACTCTCATGTAGAAATAATTAGTAAATTGAAAGAAAGTAATGACCATTTAAATAACAAAGTTTTATGTCTTTAGAGTTTAGTGAAAGACTTGTGCAAGGACAAGAATAAATTGGAAACAAATTGCAAAGCCATGGAAGAAGAAAATAAACTCTTAAAAATAGCTTTGGAAGAAGTTAAAGTAAATTTAAACATAAATGACTACAAAAGGTTAGGTAAAGAAATTCAACAGGAGAAACAGCTTTTGTCAGCACAGATAGAGAAAGTTACACAGGGAATAGAACAGTGCAAGAAAGATATGCAACTCACTTATGCACAAGTGGCCAAGGAGAAGGAAAAAATTGAAAAAGCAGTAAAGGAAGCCAACCACTGCAGCAACCAGGAGCAATCAAACATTAGGCAGGACGTGAGAATGGAATTGGCATCTAACCCCAGGTTGGTGCAAAACACAGTTGATCGGAGTAAGTCCCTGATAATTTTTGGTTGCAAAGAAAAGGAGATAACATCTAGGTCAGAAATAGCTGTAGAAGAAGCGAAAGTATTAGATAAAATTGTTGGTCTCGTAGAAGGTCTTACTACCATAAGAATGTGTGCGACTACAGGAGAATAGGCAGATACGTAAAAGGGAAAGATCGACCTTTGAGGATCACCCTAAATGGTGCCAAACAGATGGAAGATGTACTACGGAATGCTAGAAAATTACAAAGTGAAGAGGATGGGAAAGTGTGGTCGTTAAGACGAGATCTTTCAAAAGAAGATTGAGAGAAGCTGAAAATGAACCTCGCCGAGGCAAAACGTTTAAATGAGAGCAGGAATGAAGAAGAAATAAATTATTTTTTCTACAAAGTGATAGGGGTAGGCAGACCAGTAAAGTGGTACATAAAGGCAAACCAACAAAATCCTTTGAAAGAGGGAGAGTGAAGAAAAAGGAGAGGGGGGAACAAGTTCCTGAATATTGCATACACCAACATAGATGGCGTGAGATCGAAAATATTGGAGTTAAGTGATGTAATACAGCTGCAGACACCAGACATTGTTGCACTCGCGGAGACAAAACTTGAAGATGTTATTTTAAACGAGGTCATATTCCCAAGGAGCTACTCAATTTGGAGACAGGACAAAAAAAGTAGGAAGGGCGTGGCGTTGACGTGCTGATGAAAGAACAACTAAAGGTAAACGAAATAATGACTGCCAGTCCACAAGAAGTTGACATAATAGCACTATAGATCTGCCATGAAGATGATAAACTAATGATCATAAATGCATATAGTCCACTGCCAAGCAGCACATGGTCAAAGGAGGAGCTAGATAGTAAACGAGAAGATCTTATAACAATAATGAGAGAGATTATAGCGAGAGCGGATAACGATAGATCACGACTGTTGATAGTCGGCGACTTCAACTTGAAATCCATAGACTGGGAAGCATATAAAGCTAAAACAGAAGATTTTTGGACCAGTAGATTTGTAGACCTCATCCTGGAAACATTCTTGTATCAACATGTTAAACAAGCTACGAGGATGTGGGAAGGGGACGTTCCCTCTATGCTAGATTTGATATTTACCAGGAAGGAGGGAGAAATAACTGACATTCAGTACCTTCTATCCTTGGGTAAAAGTGACCATGTCTTTTTGGGAATACAGTATGCAAAGAGTTATAATCTGGAAGAAAATAAGGAGGTTGAAGCAGTTGAAAAACCTGACTTCAGGAGAGGACATTATGGCGACCTTAGAATTTTTTTTGCCGAGTATAATTGGACAGACTTGTTGCTAGGCAAGAAGTGAATGAGATGTATGTCAAGTTTTGTGAAATATATGATAAAGGCACTAAATTTTTTTAGCAAAACAGAGATGCAGAACTAGGAAACATGATTGGTTCAACAGAAATTGCGAGAGTGCCAGAGACCAAAAGACACAAAAATGGAATCAATACAGGAAGAGGCCAAACCCCCAAACATACCAGCGATACAAAGATGCGAGAAACAACTACACGGCAGTGAGGAGAGAGGCAGAAAGAAATTTTGAAAAAGGGATTGCAGACAAATGTAAAACAAAACCAGGTCTATTCTACAAATTCATAAACTACAAATTGCAGGTAAAAGATAATATTCAGAGGTTGAAAATAGGAAATAGATTCACGGAAAATGAAAAGGAAATGTGTGAAACATTAAACGAAAAGTTCCAAAGTGTGTTTATACAAAAGGAAATCTTCATGGAACCAGACACAATAAAAATTCCGAGAACAACATAGAGCACATAGAGGTGTATAGAGACGAACTGGAAAAAATGCTCAAGGAGCTAAGTAAGAACAAAACAATTGGTCCAGATGGAGTTTCACCATGGGTTCTGAGAGAATGTGCACCTGAGCTCAGCATTCCACTTCAACTGATTTTTAAGGCATTAATGTTTACAGGAGTTGTAGCTGATGAATGGAAAAAGACTAACATAGTTCCAATCTACAAAAGTGGAAGCAGGGAAGACCCCCTTAATTATAGACCCTTATCATTGACAATGTAATAGTCAAAATATTGGAAAAATAATTAAAACTAAATGGGTAGAATACCTGGAGAAAACGATATAATATCAGACAGACAGTATGGTTTTCAATCTGGAAGATCCTGTGTAACGAACTTACTCAGTTTTTATGATCGAGCCACAGATATTTTTCAGGAAAGAGATGGTTGGGTTGACTGCATCTATCTGGACCTAAAAAAGGCTTTCGATAGTTTCCCATAGGAGGTTGTTCTGGAAACTGGAAGATATTGGAGGGGTGACAGGTAAGCTTGAAAGATGGAGGAAAAATTTCCTAACTGACAGAAAAATGTGGGCCGTAATCAGAGGCAAGGTATCGGATTGGAGGAATGTCACGAGTGGAGTACCACAGGATTCAGTTCTTGCACTGGTAATGTTCATTGTCTACATAAATAATCTACCAGTGGGAATACAGAATTATATGAATATGTTTGCTGATCATGCTAAGATAAGAGGGAAGATAAGAGACCTAGTTGATTGTCATGCTCTTCAAGAAGACCTGGACAAAATAAGTTTATGGAGCAACACTTGGCAAATGGAATTTAATTTGAATAAATGCCATGTTATGGAATGTGGAACTGGAAAACTAAGACCCCACACAACCTATAAACTGTGTGAGAAATCTTTAAAGAATTTTGACAAAGAAAGGGATCTAGGGGGGGGGGTTCTAGATAGAAAACTGTCACCTGAGGACCACATTAAGATCATTGTTCGAGGAGCCTATGCTACACTTTCTAACTTCAGAATTGCTTTTAAATACATGGATGGAGAAATACTAAAAAAAAATTTCACGACTTTTGTTAGACCAAAGCTGGAATATGCAACGGTTGTATGGTGCTAATATCTTAAGAAACACATAAAAAAACTGGAAAAGGTGCAACAACATGCCACTAAGTGGCTCCCAGAACTGAAGGACAAGAGCTACGAGGAGAGGTTAGAGGCATTAAATATGCAAAAACTAAAAGATAGAAGAAAAAGAGGCGATATGATCACTACGTTCAAAATAGTAACAGGAATCGATAAAATTGATAGGGAAGAATTCCTGAGACCCGGAACTTCAAGCAAGAGGTCATAGATTTAAACTAACGAAACAAAGCTGCCAGAGAAATATAAGAAAATTCACTTTTGTAAACGAGTGGTAGACGGTTGGAACAAGTTAGGTCAGAAGGTGGTGGAGGCCAAAACCGTCAGTAATTTCAAAGCGTTATATGACAAAGAGTGCTGGGAAGACGGGACACCACGAGCGTAGCTCTCATTTTGTAACTACACTTAGGTAATTACACTGTGGTAATTATACACACACACACACGTATGTGTGGTAGTGTTCTAGCAGACATCACTGATCGCTTGAGTGAGGTTTTCAGATGAGATAGGAGGGGGGGGGGGTATGTCCCGCTCTCTTACTCCCTCCCACCTTATTTTCCCGATACAATTTCCCCTCCCCCCCCCAGTCTTACCTGTGACGCGATCGGGTCAAGATGTACCTGCTCCGCGACTAGAGGTGAAGTTAGTATTGGCATTTAGCTCAGTTTACACACAAGGAGACTGACTAATATCAATCGCATTCTACACATCTCCCCCCATGCTGGGTACTGAGATGGAGACTCTGATACCAGAAGAATTGGCTACTCCCCACGGTAATGACATGGACTCAGAAAGCAGCCAGTCAGTAGAGAGTGATTTTCAAGAAGTTCTAACCAGGCAACAGAAGAAACGGAGAAGACAGGATGTAAGGCGTAGTGTTGACAGTGATACTGTACATAACGGAAACGACAAGAAAATGAAGAACGACGCTGAGACTGATCAAACCAGTGTCGACGAACGGACAGAACGATGTCAGAAAGGTGAGGGTCAGCGGAAGTGGAGGCTTCTCTTCCCTGCCTCATGCACACTGGCCTATCATCACAAGTTGCTGTGGACAGTCAAACTTGTAAGAAAGCACCGCAAGTTCGAGCCCCTGCTGAAGGAAGGTGTGAACAGACCTTACTTAACGGTAGGTTCTATTGAGGGAGTTGCGTTTCTTACCCAGCAAGGATATGATGGTATTGTTATGCAAATACCAGAGGTGAACGAGAAGCTGACGAAGGTAATTTTCTACAAATACCCTCAGGTTCTAGACCCCGAATTCATCCTCGACGACCAACGATTTGTGTGGGCCAAGCGTCACCTTATTAAAGGTGAAGCTAGGAATCAGGTGGTGGCTCTAGTGAGAGGTGAAGTTCCCGAAAGAATATTCATCACCGGGGCGGGCTACAGGCATGTACGTAGCAAAGTATGTAGAAGAGCCCATAATATGCCTGAAATGCTGCAGATGGGGGCATCAATCCTGGAGCTGTCAATATGATCCACGATGTCGGTTCTGCGGAAAGTCTCACCTCTCTAATGTGTGTAGAAACAGACTTAATCTGGGTGAGAAAATAGTTCCCAGATGCTGCAACTGTGGAGGCGTTCACAATGCCAGCTTGGCTGTGTGTAGCAAGTGGCCGAGTATGGATGTTCCCCGGCCGGTGAATGTTACAGAGCAAGCAAGAGCTCTTACCCAGACGCTGGGAGCACAGCAAAACAGTCTGCCCCAAACAGTGCCAGTGCACCGGACGAATGCGTGGGTAAAGGAGTCACCTTTACATTATGAGGCTCAAGCAACAAGCAGCCACGCCACCACTCAGGACTCCGGCAGTGACAATGTAACGGTGAGTGAAGTGGCTACTGTGTCTCAGAAAGAGGGCCAAACTGGTATGGTCAAGGAGGTGTGGGCTGAATTAACAAAAGTTGGTGAGTTCCTCCGAAATCTTGGGCAGAGAATCGAATCCATCGAGGCGAAACTAAACGTTCAGGTGAAGGTTAAGGAAAGTTACAAAACGGTGAAGGAAAGTCAGGAAATAGTGGTTGAGGACAATCATGAAATATTGAGTGATGATGAAATGAAGGAAAGTGAAGTGTGTGTGAATGATGATAGTCGTAGTGAAAGGAAGAACTCTATAATTAAACATAAAATGAAGGAATCATTTGGGCCAATAATGGACGTCACGGGACTGAAAAAATCCCTTGAGAAACGCAATGTTGCTTTTACTGGTGATGTTGGGAGGAGGTGGGAGATGTTATACAGGTATGGCTATCATTTAGTGAACTTATTGGGGATGACTTAGACAGTGAATTGTTTAATAATGGATCACTCTAGACTTAAAATGTTATCATGGAATGTTAATGGTTTAAGAAACAGGGTTACAGATATTCATTGTTATGTGGTGGGAAATGATATTGATGTAGCTCTCCAGGAGACAGGGATAGGAATGAAGGCTTATTGAAATTCAATGGCTATAATGGGTTTCACCTCTTCGCCGCAAATAACATCAGAGGGAGTCGATTTATGTTAAGAACTCCATACTAACAGAGTTAGTAGAACCGCCATCAAAAACGCAAGGTATAGAGTGTCTGTGTTAAATTATCATTAAGGGAAGGGGAATTTATTGTATTTAATTTGTTTGTATCCAGGCATCCAGATAGTGAGCTTCGACGCTCACTATCTACCTGACTGCATTTATGCTAATCCTTCACTGGTAATTGGGGACCTTAATGCTCAGCACACAAGCCTTGGGACAGTGGGTAGTATTAATGCTAATGGGGTCAAGTGGTTACAGTTTCTACAAGATCATCCAGATACCTGTCTCTTGGGAAACAATGAACCAACTCACATCAGGGGAGGACGGCTTGACTATGCCTGCATTTTAAACTCTCAGGGGGATTATGGGGGAGGCTCGGGTTGTTCGGGAACTACTTAGTGACCACTTTGCCTTGAACGTTGAATTACCACTGGGGAAAAAACAAGTCCACTTTCAAAGGAAAAGACTAAATATTAATAAAGATATGAAAAATTATTATATTCAAAATATAGGAGATTGGTATCAACAATACACGCCGCTCTGCGTTGATAGTTTTTACGAGGACATGGTCGAGAACATAGAGAAATTAGTACAGAGGGAAAATAACTGGGACAGGGGTAGCAAGATGCATGGACCTAAGAAATTTAAATATTCCAATGATCAGCAAGTTAAGGGGTGGGAGAGAATGCTACGGAGTGCACATAAAGAATGGTTAAAAAATGGAATGAGGGATGAAGAGAAAATTATAAAGTTGGAAGTGGCTAGGGAATGCAGTCAGGAAAGGAAGAAGGAGGCGCGGGACAGATACTGGCAAGACTTGCTCGGTCCATTGGTAATACTAAGAACCTTAAAGACATATGGAGAGCAGTAAACAAAATCAGGGGTTGTAAGCCCAAATTCATTGCTCACTCAGATCCAGGGAAGGTTGCTAATGAGTTAGTAGATAAATGGGCAAGTGCTGCTGGTATGGAGTCATTACCTGCAGACACGAGAGTCACCATTGAGTCATGGGAAAATATTAGAAATGGAGTAACTTTATGTGCTTTTAATACAAGATCTGTAACATGCACTGAGATAACTCACGGTGAGCTACTTCATGCTATAAAAAGTGGCAGCTCTGCTGCTCCTTGGAAAGATGGAGTAACGTATGACATTCTTAATTATTTAACCGGTATGAAACCTAGTTCCTTACTTGATTTGTTTAACATGAGTTATAGGGAGGGAAAGTTACCAAGAAAATTGAAGGAGGCTGTCATCATTTCTATCCCTAAGTCAAATGGAGGCTACAGGCCTGTCTCCTTAACATCCTGCTTTTGTAAAATGATGGAAAGGATTTTGTTATATAGGCTACTCTACCTTGTAGGTGATAACATGTCCAATAATCTCTTTGGTTTTATCAAAGGCAAAAATACTGCGGATGTCTCTTAAAGTGTTTGTCTAATGTGGATGACAATTGTAGAGTTTTTGTTGATCTGCAAGGAACATTTGATAAAGCCAATGGGGAAGTAATCTTATATGAATTAGTCAATCTGGGAATAACAGGGAGATTACTACATTGGATAAGGGATTATTTACAAGGCAGAAAAGGTGAGGTGTATTACCAGGGATACATGTCTGAGGAACGGATGTTTTAGTTAGGTATCCCCCAAGGGGGAGTTTTAAGTCCCACCTTATTCAATGTATTAATGTACAGATTAGCATCAGAGATGTATCCTCCAGGGGTCACGACGATCATATGCTGATGACAATCTCATACAAGGCACTTCTGGGAACAAAATTCAAACTGCTCATAACATACTTGGTACTACCTGTCACAAGTTAGGCTTAGTTATAAATGCAGACAAAACCATATATGAGTATAGGAAACGAAGAAATATAACACTTACTCTAAATGATGTGGAACTGAGCCGTGTTCGGAAGTACAAGTATCTGGGCATGTATGTTGGATACACATGTGAGAGTAAAAGTGCTGAAATAAATCATATCAGCACCTTATGTAAAGCCCGTCTACATCCTCTAGAAGCACTGTCTTTTTTGGTAAAGGTGTTGGGGTACCTATCTTGCAGATGTTATACATAAGCACTGTTAGGTCCCTGATAGACTACGCAGCACCCGTTTTGCCTTACACAGGCTAAGGCAGAATTCAAAAAATAGAGCTGATACAGAACGAGGCTATGAGGATTATTCTTGGATGTCAAAGAAATGCAATGCTTGAAATAATGAGAATGGAATTATATTTACAGAGTGTGTACGATAGAGTCCGTGACATTAACACTAGAGTATCTATTCGTTTCATGCGGAGAAAAGGAGGGGATAAGCTGTTTCAGAGCGTTCAGACCTGCTTGAGTTATGTACACACTTCCAGGAAACTGAGGGAGACACGCTACACGAGGGGATTAGCTCATGACCTCAGGGAATACGATGTACTTGGCTGCTGTAAACCCTCTCACCAGTGTAATAGGTCTGGTCCCAGGAAAGTACAGAAAATAGACGTCGAAATTGTATCCCTCAAGGTGAAAAAGATTCATCATGAATCGTGACAAGTACGGTGTTTGTATGGAAGCATGATATCTCGGTTACCAAGAGGCAACAGTTTACATGTATATTGCGACGGGTCGGTGGCGGAGGATGGCTGGGCAGGGTGTGGTGTCCTAATAAGGGAATATACTGAGTTTGGGACTGTGGACAGGAAAATTTAACTCCGACTTAGTAATTATATATCAACCACACAAGCTGAACTGCAGGCCATTCTGGCGTGTTTGGAGGAAGAACGTCGTGACGACAAAGATGTTTTTGTATTTGTCGATAGCCGAGGAGCACTTGATTCCTTAAACAGTCGAGACCCAGTCTTCATGTCCATAGTTGAGGATTGTAAGAAAAGGATAACTGAGATACAGCTGAAAGGTCATAGTGTGAAATTCATGTGGATTCCATCGAATGTTGGAATAGTGCTCAACGAGGTGGCGGATGACTTGGCCAAACGTGCCACATCAAAACCACAAGTTGACATTGAATGTGAATTCACAATGAGACAAATAAGAAGCAAAATCAGAAATATTCAGGCACAGGCAGAAGTGGCGAGGAGAGATATAATGTATGAGGGAAGTCAAACCATGCAACACTACATGTATGTGAATCAAAACACCCATTTCACTTATGGTAAAAGGAGAAATGCTTGGAATGACTCTGTGCACATGCGGATCAGGCTTGAGTACAAATATTACTGAGAATATGGGATAGGTGTTCATGATAATGACACGAAGTGTAAACTATGTGTTATGTTAAGGTCTCAAACCCTTGCCCATTATGTTCTTGATTGTCTGTTGATTAATGTATATAGAAACACTGAGATAAGGACTGTTCCTGAACAAATAGCCTGGATGTGTCACAACGGAAAGGTTGATGATATTCTTAAGAGATATAAGAATTTTTCACCAAGACTGTAATCTTTTGTTGAATTATCTGCATGTCTCTTGCAAATTGTCTATACAGTATACTTAGGTGATAAAAGTATTTGTGTGTACGTCTGATACCATACTACTTGTGTTAAGGAGGAAATGTAAATGTTTATCTCTGAATGTTCGGTAATATGTTTATTGTTTTTGATGTGTGTCTATGTATGTATTAACACGATGTACTGAACGGGGTGAGAATAGCTTGAGCTACCTCATCCCTTTGTGTGTATTTTACCTCAATAAACTTATTTCAATTTCAATTTCAATTCCCTCCCCCCTCCCTCTGCATGGGAACCGTCTTTCTTCCCCTTTGATACTTAGTTGACAACTATTGGACAACTGACCCTACTTCCAATCTCTCATCCTCCTCCTCCTCCTCCTCCCTAAGCATATACAAATAGATCTCTTCTGTGTCTCTCCTCCCTTCTGCCAATATCTCTCCCCCTCACCTCCCCATACACACACACTCCGCACGCACACGCACGCACGCACGCGCACTCATCCACGCACGCTCCCCAATCTCACTCTACTAAAATACTCCCCCACTTCCACTCCTCCCTCCAACTGACCAGAAATACACCCCCCCCCCACACATACATACATGCGCCCTCCCCCCTTTCCGCTTTCACACTTCCTTTGTAGCATATCAGATATCCCCAACCCCCAAACCCCTCCTACATCCAGCTCCCTTACTCCCTCCCACTATCTGACCACCTGACATCTCCGCCCCCTCCCACCCCCCCAGTTTCATACGCATCCCCCTACAAACACACACACACACATGCGCGCGAGCTCGCACACGCACAAACACACACATGCATCAAACACACTGACACATAAACACAAACACACGCTCGAGAACAAGACAGGACGTTTTCCTTTCAGCCAGGGAAAATGATGGAGGGACATGACCAAACACAGGGACAGGGGAGAATAGTTGATACTACCTTTGAATGGCTCAAGCAGACATTGGGGGATTCGGCAGAGACCTGCAGGCAATGCAAATGGGATTCAGCAGAGACCTGCAAGACATGAAAGAGGGATTTGGCAGAGATCTGCAGGAAATGCAAGCATTAATACAGAGCCAAAGGAGTGAGTTAGAGGAAGCCAGAGAAGAGATAAAGAGACTCAGGGAAAATCAGAATTCAAACCAGCACGGGGTATGCAACCTCCTGGAAACAGGGAACGAAGCTGATGGAAGGCTCCATCTAGGGGGGAATCCCTTTTGCAGAAATACTGCAAAACAGCCCAAGTGGCAAGGCAGCTTTAGAGGCTGAAGCTATGAAAGCAGCTACCTCACAGGAAGCTGCAAAATGCACTGAACAAATGCTGGAAAGGAAAAGAACAGTTATAGTTGTAGGAGTACAGGAACCAGAGGGATCCAATCGGGAGGAGTGGAGAAGGAGGGACCGATTAACTGACAGAGATCTTGACGGGTCTGGATATGGAGGAGGCAAATGGCAACATAGAAAAGGTTTTCAGGCTGGGAATCTACAAGAAGGAAAGGAAACGATTGATAAAGGTAGTGCTCACGAACGAGGCAACAAAGGAGAAAATCTTATCCAGGAAGCACAGACATGTGAGGTTAGGGGGATACGAGGACATCTTTCTGCAAAGGGACATGATGAGGGAGGAGAGAAGGAAGGCTGCAAAAGCAGAGACACAAAGAAAGAGATGGGGATATGGGAGCCACAGGACTCAGCTCAGTGTCCCCAGGACCCCTCATAGGGGATAGGGGATCCCCCCAGCAGGCCAGCACCCCCAGGGAGGATTGTAACAGAAACCTCCCACCAACCAACCCCTCAGCCAACCCCCACCAATCACATGCACCTCCCCAGACAGTAAAGTCCCTCTTCAGACCATGTCTCCCATGTTCCCTGATACCAGAACCCCCCACCCCAGCCCCCCCCCCCATTCTCCCCACCTCCATGCCCTTTTTCTTCCCCAACCCCTACAGCCAGATCCTCACTGTTCCTGCACCTCATGCCCTTCCCTGTTTCCCCACCCCAAGCTCTCCTCCCTACCGGCCACCCCTCCCTACCGGTCACCCCTCCCTAGGCTCCCCTCCCCTCCGCAACCCTTGACGTCCCTGTCAACCCACCCCAGTCTACCCTGCATACCCCAACTCATGACCTCCCACCACATACCCCTCCAACTCCCCTATTCCATGCCCCTCAACCCTGGACCCCCTCAGACGCATCATGTTAGACCCCCTAGCCCCCCTGTTCCAGATCCTCTCAGACAATGTCACACCCCAGACCCCCCAGGTCCTCCTTCCTAGGTTCACCCATCACAGACATCCCTTGCCCTCCAACTCCAGTGGAATCAACAGAAACTGAGAATGGACAGAAGTGAGTTAGCTTCAAGGTCATGTACACGAACATAGATGGGATTACAAACAAGGCCAGTGAACTTAGGAAAAGAACACAAGAAGTAAACCCAGATGTAATTGGACTCACAGAAACAAAACTCTCCGGAATCATAACGAATGTCGTGTTTCCCCAGGACTACACTGTAATAAGGAAAGAGAGGGAAAGAAGGGGAGAGGCGGAGTGGATCTACTGATGAGAAAGGAATGGAGTTTCGAGGAGATGGTTATTCCGGGCTGCGAAGGGTTCAGAGACTTTATAACAGGCACCATTACGATGGGAGGACCAAGAGTAGTAGTAGCAGTGATATTTAACCCACCACCAAATGGAACAAGACCCAGGAAAGAGTATGATAGAAACAACTTGGCAGTTAACATTATCACTGAGAAAGCAGCCGCCGCTGCCTGTTGAAATCGATCCCATCTGCTCCTAGTGGGGGGACATTAATCATGAAAGGATAGACTGGAAAAACAGGGAACCACATAGAGGTGAGGAAACATGGAGAGCGAAACTGCTGGAGGTGACGACTAGAAACTTTTTAAGTCAGCATTTCAAGGGTCCCACGAGAATGAGAGGCAATTATGAACCAGCAAGACTCGACCTAGTATTCACTCTGAACGATTCAGACATAAGGGAAATCGGTCTTGAAGCCCCCGTTGGTATGAGTGATCACAGTGTACTATTTTTTGAGTATCTGGTCGAAGAAGGGTTAATGAACTCAAGTAAGGGACCAGAAAGCAAGAGGTCGGCATTCCGGAAGGGAAACTATGAGATGAGAAAATTCCTAACTGAAATAGCTTGGGAAACAGAGCTCAGAGGAAAGACGGTTCAAGACATGATGGACTACATCACACAGAAGTGTATGGAGGCAGCAGACAAGTTCGTCCCAGTCCAAAAGGAAAAAAAATGAAATGGAGATGAGAAACCCATGGTTTAATCAGAGTTGTAAGCTAGCAAAGCAACTAAGTAAAAGGGCCTGGAGAAACTATAGAAACAACAGAACACTAGAGAGGAGAGAAAGATACCAGAGCGCCAGTAATGAATACGTCAGGGTGAGAAGAGAGGTAGAGAGGCAATATGAAAATAACGTAGCGAGCAAGGCAAAGACTCAACCCAAACTGCTGCATAGCCACGTCAGGAGAAAAACAACAGTGAAGGAACAGGTAATAAAACTGAGGATAGGGGCAGAAAGATTCAAAACAAACGAGAAGGAAGTGTGCGAGAAACTTAATAAGAAATTCCTGGAAGTCTTCACTTCAGAGCAAGGAGAAGTCCCAGAGATAAGAGAGGGAACATCAAACCAGACAACACTAGAAGAGTTTGTGATTATCAGTGGGGAGGTGAGGAAGCATCTGCTAGATTTAGACGTGACAAAGGCTATAGGCTCGGATGGAATCTCACCATGGGTCCTTAAGGAAGGAGCAGAGGCTCTGTGCCTACCACTCTCCATGATGTACAACAAGTCACTGGTAACAGGTGAACTGCCAAAAATTTGGAAGACGGCCAATATACGAGAAAGGTGAGAGGCAGGAGGCACTGAACTTCAGGCCAGTGTCCCTAACTTGCATTCCATGCAAGATGATGGAAAAGATAGTGCGAAAAAAGCTAGTGGAACATCTGGAGCAAGAACTTTGTAACACAACATCAGCATGGGTTCAGAGATGGCAAATCATGCCTAACAGGATTAATTGAGTTCTATGACCAGGCAACAAAAATCAGGCAAGAGGGAGAGGGCTGGGCAGACTGCATATTCCTGGACTGCCAAAAGCTTTTGACACAGTACCACATAAGAGACTATTGCACAAACTGGAAATGCAGGCAGGAGTGAAAGGGAAGGTACTTCACTGGAAAAGAGAGTACCTAAGCAACAGGATACAGTGAGTCACCGTGAGGGGTGAGGTCTCATAGAGGAGGGGTCACCAGTGGAGTCCCACAGGGATCAGTCCTTGGAACTATACTGTTTCTGATATACGTAAAAGATCTCCCAGAAGTAATTGACTCGTTCCTCTCGATGTTTGCCGTTGATGCAAAAATTATGAGGAGGATCAAGACAGAGGAGGATAGTATGAGGCTACAAGATGACCTAGATAATTTGAAGGAATGGTCCGACAAATGACTACTAAAGTTCAACCCAAGTAAATGTAAGGTAATGAAACTAGGAGGCAAGTGACTGGATACCGAATGGGAGATGAAGTCCTTCACGAAACGGACAGACAGAAAGATCTAGGAGTTGATATCACGCAAAACCTCTCTCCCGAAGCCCACATCAAAAGAATATCATCAGCAGCCTATGCGAGGCTGGCTAACATCAGAACTGCTTTCAGAAACCTTGGTAATGAATCCTTCAGATCCTTGTATACCACATATGTAAGGCCAATCCTGGAGTTTGTAGCCCCAGCATGGAGCCTGTATCTAGTCAAGCACAAAACGAAGCTGGAAAAAGTTCAGAGGTATGCCACTTGGGTAGTCCCAGAACTAAGAGGCATGAGTTATGAGGACAGACTACGTGAACTGCACCTCACGTCGCTGGAAGACAGAAGAGCTAGGGGAGACATGATCACCACATACAAAATTCTCAGGGGAATTGACAGAGTAGACAAGGATGGATTATTTAACACGGGTGGTACACACACAAGGAGACACAGGTTGAAGCTTAGTACCCAAATGAGCCACAGAGACATTAGAAATATCTTTTTCAGTGTCAGAGTTAATAAATGAAATGCACTAGGAAGTGATGTGGTGGAGGCTGACTCCATACACAGTTTCAAATGTAGATATGACAGAGCCCAGTAGGCTCTGGAATCTGTACATCATTTGATTGACAGTTGAGAGGCGTGGACCAAAGAGCCAAAGCTCAACCCCCGCAACCACTACTAAGTAAGTACAACTAGGTGATTACATCCCTAAAGCAACCCGCCCCGATGCAACGGCCAACCTCTCTAATCTTCTGAAAAGGTTCAATGACTGCGGAACCATTCAAGTATAGCATAATGTTCTATTGTTTACAATGTATGCCTCACCGACCCTCCAAGGAGGGACAAATCACTTGCATCTTTGGTCATTAGGGCGATAAATGAATTCCCAAAGGGGCATAACCTATTTCATCTGCCTCCTCGAGCAAAACACACCCATCGCTGAAATGGTAACAACAACATATCGGAAACGTACAAAATCAGACCAGAAATCAACAAGAAACCTGAAGAGGGAAATACCGCAAGTGCTATTCGAGTCCTCATTAGTGGCGAGAAAATTGCTCCCGGAAACTGTAACAGCACGTGCCCCTGCAAAGCAAACTCCCACCCAGAGCCCCTAAAGGCGACAACATCGTACCCACCAGCAGTTCGGACCCATTAACTGTTGGTGAATCTGAGGTCTACAAAGCAGATTTTTCTTTTCCACCTGGGTCAACACGCGGCTTTACAGGATTAAAACCTCAACACATCAAGCAAATGCTAAGCCTCGCACTGGGTTATGCCGCACTAAATCTCACAATGCTCTTCAACATGAATCTGGCCGGAGGTATACCTGAGGTCATTCAGGCCCCTCTTTTTTTTGGTGCCTCCCATTATGCACTCAAGAGGAAGGATGGGACTCTCTGGCCAATCGCTGTAGGCAACACACTCCGACGACGCGTGGTTTCCAAGGGTGCCACAAGGTTGTCAGCCAGCAAGCGGCAGAATTGGAAACCAATTCAGCTTGGATCGCAATTTCCGGCCTCTCTACTCCATTCATTCTATTGGAAGAGGTCCTGCAAGGTGGTCCTCTGGCTCCTCTTCTTTTATGCTTAGTCTTAAAATAAATCACAGAAAGCTGGTCCAGCGAGTTCAACATCTGGTTTTTGGAAGATCCCCTCTTGGAATACAGAATAATAATAATAAAGAAGCAAAAAGTAAAACTGAGTTTCTCCCTAACCCACTCAAAGTGTGAAGTAGTCTTCTCAAACCCAGACATCATAGCTCGAATAAGGTCCGTCATGCCTGGAGTCGATGAAACTCCTTGGAACCCCCTCTCGGGTGTAATGTCATTAACGAGATCCTCGATGAGAAAATCACAGACTTAAGGAAATAGAAGACAGGATGAGTGACACCGATGCTCATGGTGCTTTTTATCTCCTCACTAGATGTATAACACTTCTAAGGTTATTTTTACTTTCTGAGGTGTGGTTCATTTTACAACAACATAAAGCTTGGAGAGTATGACTTCGTACTGAAGACCATGCTAGAAAAAGTTGTTAACCTTATACTCAATGACTGTCAGTGGAGACAAACCAATCTTCCAGTAAGGCTCGGCTGCCTTGGAGTCCACATTGCCACCCAAATTGCTGTACCAGCCTTCCTGTCTTCATCATCGTCATCGAATTATCAGGTCAGGGAAATTCTACCAGATAATCTGGGTAACTCAGCAATGACACATGACCCCCATTACATGAAATATAACACTAGATGAGGTACCCTGGCAGACCCAGCATTCAAACCAACTGTGCTGAAAGTTAAGAAATAATCCACTGAGA
Source organism: Procambarus clarkii (assembly GCF_040958095.1). Classification (NCBI taxonomy): domain Eukaryota; kingdom Metazoa; phylum Arthropoda; class Malacostraca; order Decapoda; family Cambaridae; genus Procambarus; species Procambarus clarkii. The sequence continues at coordinate 26,414,228 of NC_091160.1, forward strand.
CAGCCCCATTATTGACGAAGAAGCCAAATTTTTGATGGAGGCAGCAACAACCTCTAGTGATCGTATGTGTCTCACAGCTGTGCAGGCTCCCCATGCAGGTGACTTCTTTTTGGCAGTCCCTCTGCCTGCGACAGGTACACATCTTGATACGCAGCAGCTCCGTATTGCAGTCGCTCACCACCTTGCTGCCTCAATCCACACTGTATATAGGTGAACTTGTGGTGAGGCAGATACAGATGAATATAGATCGCTTAGTCTACATTGTGGAAAATCAGGCGTTTAGCACTCACGACATGATGGAGTCAGTGACATTATAAATAGAAGCTTTGCCTATGTCCTGTGCCCAGCCGAGTGAAAGCCTCACACTCTACTGAACCGTAACTCTGTTAGCTTTGCTGACCGATCAGATGGAATCACACAGCCCTATGGAAAAATGTCAGACAATTAGCATGGGACTATACTTACATATCCACCCTGGCAGCCACATCATGAACCTCTCTGTCAGCCAAGCAGGAACCGCAGTGACACACAGTGAAAGAGACAAATAAACCAAGTACAGGGAAATATAACACCGCTACAACTTCGTTCCGGTTGGAACTGAGACCCTTCGTCCATGGGGGAGAGAGTGCAAGGAAGTTTCTCAAGGATCTTGGCATCAGGCTTATTTAAACAATAAGAGACCCTAGAGCAGCCACCTTTCTCTTCAGCGCCTTGGTGCAGTGATCTAGATGGGGTAATGCCTGCTACATCCTCGGTTCCTATCAAGCGTAGGAAGAGTTTGAAGAAATGTACAGCCTCTGGGAAACAAGCTTCTCTTTATTGCCTCTTAATGTCCATATTTTGTACCCAATCATCTTTGTAACTGTGTAACTTTGTATAATAAAGTGTACAACATAAATAATAAAAAAGGGGTGGTAAGAGAAGCGAATATTCAAACGAAATTATTCAAATTGCAAGTTTTTCTCTGCATCCTTTTTATTCCCTTCTTCGAGGCTATGGATCTTTACAATTACCACTATATATGAAGAATATCCACATTGAAAAATATCCGCCTCTCTCAAGACAGTTTGTTGCGAGCAGCCACCGCGGTCGGACGTACCCCCTCTCCTCTCCTGCCGGCAGCTGTGTGAGAACACAGCTGCCAGCAAACTACTCTACACTTAGGTTCTCCTGACAATCTGAGCCTTGAGGCGTTGCAAGAGAACAATGACCAACAAGACAAAAGTGAAAGGGCGACTCTTAGGAGTCTACATGCGCTTTAAGTGCGAAATAGCAGCTGCCATCGGCAGGGCAACAATTGTGGGACCAGTTGAGGTCTATGTTCATGGCAACGAGGCCACTGTAATCGTGGCAACAAAAGCAAACCTAGAAAAGACCCTGGATCTGGGACACCGGGGGTCCCACTACTTTAGGCGAATTTCTCATCCATTCTTCCCAGACAAATCACGGCTGGTAGAACGATTTTCATAAACAGGCTGAACCGCTGGTTAGTTGGTGAGGCCCCTGACAACATATTGCGACAAGTGAACGCAGAAAACCCAACTCTGAAAGCGACGACAGCTCTACTCGTCAAGACAGCCGACAACACTCGTCTCACAATGAAAATGGCCTTCGAAACAGAATAAGGAAGCAGCGAAGAAAGAATTCTGCTGCTTCGGAATCACCTCACCAAACCAGATCACCATGGAGAAGATTTACAAAGTGAGACAATGCTTCATGGGCTTCAGTTTGAGCACTTCTCAAACAAGTGCCCAGAACAAACAGCGAAGTGTAGCTCATGCTCGAGCACTCACAACTACAAAGATTGTACCGCCACTGCCAAGAAATGCGCTAACTCTGGAGACCAGCACGCCGCCTGGTTAGGCCGCTGGGACATTGAGCCCCGAAATCATCGTAAGGTAACCTCCTACCTCTGCACAAAGAGGAAGCAGGAACTGAAGAAGATTAAAGAGAAGACTGCACGCCGCCGACCACGCGGCGTGCAGTCATCGCGACCTTGGATCTGGGACTTGACCAATTCCCGAGCCTCCCTTCTATAAGCCTGATGAAGACTTTGACCGTATGAACTGGACGCAGAAACAAGCCTCAGCAGCAGGACTCACCAAAACCCTAGACGCCGACATCCACCCAGAACATCCACATCCAAGTCATCATAGCCTAAGCGGACAAAGTTGTGAAAAATATCACAACTCTTTACAAGGAACAGTGAACGGGCTTGTAGAAGGCAATGCCATTGCGCCTGTACTGGCGCCAGTGACTAAATATGGAATTACAGCTAACCAAACCGAAGTACGACGGCTGACGACAACAACTGCGTATACCCAGACAGACGCTCCACTGACGACGACCACGGTGGACACCCAGATGCACGCTCCACGGACGACGACAACTGTGAACACCCAGACGGTTGCTCCACTGACGACGACCACGGTGGACACCCAGATGGACGCTCCACGGACGACGACAACTGCGGACACCCAGACAACGATGAGAGCGGTAAACAACACAGAGAAACCAGGAATTCTGGCGACACAGGACGATGAAGACTACGCATCTTCAGACGAGCAAGTGGACGATGAGGATCTCTCCGGCGTATCTTCTTGAGGTTATCTTGAGATGATTTCGGGACTTAGCGTTCCCGCGGCCCGGTCTTCGATCAATCCTTTTTTTTTGTTACCACCAGGAAGCAGCCCGTCGCAGCTGTCTAACTCCCGGGTACCTATTTACTGCTAGGTAAACAGGGACATCAGGGGTGAAAGGAACTCTGTCCATTTGTTTCCGCCATGGCCGGGGACCGAGCCCCGAACCCGAGAATTATGAGCCCCGAGCGGTATCCACTCACCTGACATTTTGGACACAACCACAGGTCGATACACCGCTTTCAGAAATGGCCAGGCGATCACCATCGACTTACCGCGGAAAATCGTCGAGGGTCTCCCCACAAAACCCTACACTGTCGCCTGTGGACACCCATGTAGAGACACGAAGCCAAAACAAGAAACTGAAGAATAGGAAAGAATAGAGCCCTGAGGGATCACTGAGATAATGACGCTGTAGTGAAATATCAAACAAGGACTTCTGGCTGCTACTGGGCCCACTTGACCCACCTCCCTCTTTGATGCTTTATGCGATGTGATTGATTCTGCTGTCTATCCAAAAATCCTCGCCCGGTAGCTGGATTGAGCCCTAGTTCTACTCTCTGCGACGCCGAAGCTTCCTCTCCAGACTATGTTTCCGACTGTATCATTTTCCAGCCCCCAATAATCTTCCGATCAACAGTATCAGCTAATGGCTTCAAACAGCTTCCACTTACGGGCTTTTAATGTCCATGCCACCTTCAGGGTGGCTTAATCTTTATCAATCAATCAATCAAACAGAAGATTGCTGAACGCATGTTTGCCCTTCAGTTCAGAGCAAAGCAGAATATGAGAGAGATGGAAGGAGAGGTCGTGGGGCCACCCGCCACACCCAGGTACCAAGCTCCCCCCCCCCCAAGGGTGACAGGTCACGTGACCTGTCTCGTGAAGTCCATGTGAAGGTCATTTTTTCTATAGATCAAAATGAGCTATTGAAAAAATAAACAAATACCCTGATTTTTGAGCGAAATTGTGGATGAAATATAAGGAATATTAACAGGATGTGAGCATTTTTATCCCTAAAGTGCAACAAGAGACCCTAGAACGGCGAGCTTTCTCTTTCAGCGCCTCAGTGCAGCGAGGCACAGGAATTGCTGCGCTGAGACGCTGCACTTACCTCTTCTTCATATTGTTTATATTTCATCTCGGTGTAAAAAACTAATCTACTCTACTGCTCTTAACATATATTAAAGGAAGAACATACAAACGAAAGACAATACCTAATGGTAAACAATGCAGCCTGGACGCATCCGTTCCCTCGATCGTCGTCGTCTCAGAATCAACAACAACATCATGATTAATAGATAGATAGAGACCAAAGAAGAGAAGGTAAAGTGTTTCAGAGAGATGGAGACAGACTGGAAACCGTCCTCGACATGTTTTCCTCCACAATGACCACTCTAAATGCAACCTTCACCCGTCATCTTTTCAGGCGCTGAAGCAATACTGTTTTTCAGTCTCGTTCAAAAATAATATTTTCTATACTGCTTTGTCCTCAAGGTGGCTCTCACGTGAGCATGTAGATTTACAGTAACTTGTCATAATGTGATCCTTAATATACTATGCCTTTTGTGTTTTAAAATTAATATATTATTTTCTTATGTATCAATAAAGCATCTTATGAAGAAAATATTTTTGTTGGTGCAAATTCAAATTGAGTTTTTCCAATTCTGCAATTCTTAGCGGTGAAGAATTTGAAGAAACAGGTAAGAAGGTGTGTTACCCGCACTAACGCCGTCAAACCAAAGACTAATAACAACCTATTTCGATATCATGATTGGTTAAGCGTAAAACTTGAAGCGGTTGTGCCATCAACCAGACACATACAGATCTTATCAAGCACTCTAACCTGCCGAGGGCGATGGCCATCAGTCCGTGTGTTAATATTGCAGGACTTTTAACTTCACAACACAACTGGGATTGGGACGCTGTGGTAGATAGCGTAAACAACATTTGTATTGCATTAAGTGTGAGGACAGGATGAATAACGCCGGTCGATATTAACAATGCGGAGATTGCTTGGAGGAATATGTCCTTTGATACTCATAATTATACAAAATTGCATAGTTTCTTGTTTTTTCAACAGCATCTACTAAATACACAATACAAAATCAATTACCTCTCATTAAACTGAGTTGTCATTTGCCTGAACGGGCGCCTGTGCCATGAAGGCAGCCGTATCTACACCTCTCCTAAGAACCCCCCTTCCCACCCGCCTTAAATATATGCAATAAACTGTGGAGTTTACTAAACCACAAAAAACCTATAACAAAACACTTGACAGTTTACTGAGCAGTTTACTAAAATATAAAATCCTAAAATATGGCGGAGAGAGAGCTGAAGTCTAGAGAAAAGACGGAGACAAGAGTCTTGTGGGAAGGAGGCCATCTCCTCGGGAGACGCTCATGGCGCCTTGATGCATAAGGAAGCAGCCCGCGGGAGAGAATTATTGGAGGTGTAAGAGCCTCAGTTTACGACTTAAGGGGCCATCCAGGGTAGTACGACAACGACACTCACACACATACACGGTTATTTCCCGTGATGACGTAGGTGTTGGGTGTGAGGGAGGTGTTGGTGTAGGGAGTGAGGGGGAGGTGGTGAGTGTTGGTGTGGGGGTGGGGGAGGTGGTGAGTGTTGGTGCTGGGTGTGTGGGCGAGGTGTTGAGCGTTGGTGTGGGGGTGGGGGAGGTGGTGAGTGTTGGTGCTGGGTGTGTGGGCGAGGTGTTGAGTGTTGGTGTTAGGGGTGGGGGTGGTGGTGACTGTTGGTGTTGGGTGTATGGGAGAGGTGGTGAGTGTTGGTGTTAGGGGTGGGGGTGGTGGTGACTGTTGGTGCTGGGTGTGTGGCGAGGTGGTGAGTGTTGGTGTTAGGGGTGGGGGAGGTGGTGAGTGCTGGTGCTGGGTGTGGGGGAGGTGGTGAGTGTTGGTGTTGGGTGTGGGGGAGGTGGTGAGTGCTGGTGCTGGTGTGGGGGAGGTGGTGAGTGTTGGTGTTGGGTGTGGGGGAGGTGGTGAGTGTTGGTGCTGGGTGTGGGGGAGGTGGTGAGTGTTGGTGCTGGGTGTGGGGGAGGTGGTGAGTGTTGGTGTTGGGTGTGTGGGGGAGGTGGTGAGTGTTGGTGCTGGGTGTGGGGGAGGTGGTGAGTGCTGGTGCTGGGTGTGGGGGAGGTGGTGAGTGTTGGTGTTGGGTGTGGGGGAGGTGGTGAGTGTTGGTGCTGGGTGTGGGGGAGGTGGTGAGTGTTGGTGCTGGGTGTGGGGGAGATGGTGAGTGCTGGTGCTGGGTGTGGGGGAGGTGGTGAGTGTTGGTGCTGGGTGTGGGGGAGGTGGTGAGTGTTGGTGCTGGGTGTGGGGAAGGTGGTGAGTGTTGGTGCTGGGTGTGGGGGAGGTGGTGAGTGTTGGTGTTGGGTGTGGGGGAGGTGATGAGTGTTGGTGCTGGGTGTGGGGGAGGTGGTGAGTGTTGGTGCTGGGTGTGGGGGAGGTGGTGGGTGTTGGTGCTGGGTGTAGGGGATGGGGAGAGTGTTGGTGTGGGGAAGACGGTGAGTGTTAGTGTCGAGTTTTGGTGATTGGTGTTGGTGTCGGGTGTGGGGGAGGTGGGTGTTGGTGCTGGGTGTGTGAGGGAGGTTAGTGTTGGTGTCGGGTGTGGGGAAGGTGGGTGTTGGTGCTGCGGTTGAGGGAGGTATATGTTGGTGATGGGTGTGGGGGAGGTGAGTGTTGGTGATGGGTGTGGGGGAGGTGAGTGTTGGTGCTGGGTGAGGGGGAGATGGGTATTGGTGCTGGATGTGTGGGGGAGATGGGTGTTGGTGCTGGATGTGTGAGGGAGATGGGTGTTGGTGCTGGATGCGTGAGGGAGGTAAGAGTTGGTGCTGGGTGTGGGGGGAGGAAGGTGTTGTTGCTGGGAGTGTGGGGGAGGTAGGTGTTGGTGCTGGGTGTGTGGGGGGATATAGGTGTTGGTGCTTGGTCCGTGGGGGAGGTGAGAGTTTGAGCTGGGTGTGGGGGGAGGTGGGAAATTTCAGCTAAAAATTGGGTTTAGCGACCTAGTTGCAGCCCGTTTTCTCTCCTCGCCTCTTATAGTGACCTTGGTGCCCAAATGGTTCCAACTCTACTCGATTTACTGAGTTTGGCCGTGCAGAGTTCCTACTTTAGTGTTGTATCAATGAGTTTGGGTTGTATGAGCGCAGCAAACAATCCCACGCTAACTGGCCTTACACATCTATCCCCACCCCTCCGTTCTGGCCCCATCCTCATCCATGCCCCCTTCACCATCGTCAGTACAACGGCGAGCCTTGTCCTCCATTCCATCCCCAACCACCTACCCCCTTAGCAGTGTCGTCTGTATACATTCGCCGGCTAGGGGTATAACCCTCAATCCATCAAAGGGTGGAGATAACTCCCTAACCCTATCCAGGGTGGAAGTGGCCTCCTGCAATGCCAGTTAGTCTCATGCTGTCACCTCATCCCCACACCAAAGACCTCCCGTATTAGGCGTCCCTATCACAACACACTTCCCATTTTAGGCTCCCCTTCAACCATTTAGCTGGCACGCTATCCGGCCTCCACTCCGACATCCCATCATGCCTCCGCCAGGTCGTCCCCACCTCCACGGACTTCGTCCAAAAAATATCACGAGTCTATTGAATCTCCTCGCCACGATTCATGTAATCTTTCCAATTAATTACGATTCTTTTAAAGGAGTATTCCTTTAAAGAAGTATAAGGAATATAAACGTCGACCTCCGTGTATATTCACCTCATTTAAAACTATATATACATACATATATATAAATTTATATATATATACATATATATAAATTTATATATATATATATATATATATATATATATATATATATATATATATATATATATATATATATATATATATATATATATATATATATATTAGTATATTTTGGTAGCAGTCTTTCCTGTAGACATATATTATTAAATATGACCGAAAAAGTAAGATTAATAATTCTAACACGAATTTTCTCAATCTTTCGTACATTACGCTTCACTGTTGGAGGTAAATCAAAAATCACTTCTCCAAAATTCATTTTATTTCTAGTCTGACGCGACACGGGCGCGTTTCGTAAAACTTATTACATTTTCAAAGACTTCACAAATACACAACTGATTAGAACTTACGTCTCTCTGATATTATATCTACATTTGAGTGAGGTGGGAAGGATGATGTGGCATTAACACAAGACAGAACAGGGGATATTAATAGGGTATTAAAAGTATCAACACAAGACAGAACAGAAACAATGGGTATTGAATAGAAGTGTTTGTAGAAAGCCTATTGGTCCATATTTCTTGATGCTTCTATATTGGAGCGGAGTCTTGAGGTGGGTAGAATATAGTTGTGCAATAATTGGCTGTTGATTGCTGGTGTTGACTTCTTGATGTGTAGTGCGCACTACACATCAAGAAGTCAACACCAGCAATCAACAGCCAATTATTGCACAACTATATTCTACCCACCTCAAGACTCCGCTCCAATATAGAAGCATCAAGAAATATGGACCAATAGGCTTTCTACAAACACTTCTATTCAATACCCATTGTTTCTGTTCTGTCTTGTGTTGATACTTTTAATACCCTATTAATATCCCCTGTTCTGTCTTGTGTTAATGCCACATCATCCTTCCCACCTCACTCAAATGTAGATATAATATCAGAGAGACGTAAGTTCAAATCAGTTGTGTATTTGTGAAGTCTTTGAAAATGTAATAAGTTTTACGAAACGCGCCCGTGTCGCGTCAGACTAGAAATAAAAATGAATTTTGGAGAAGTGATTTTTGATTTACCTCCAACAGTGAAGCGTAATGTACGAAAGATTGAGAAAATTCGTGTTAGAATTATTAATCTTACTTTTTCGGTCATATTTAATAATATATATATATATATATATATATTTTTTTTTTTTTAATGGACATAGAGTACCACCTCTGGCTGGAAGAAGGGGGACCCATAGCCTCGGAGGAAACCACACATAACGCATTGGAGGGAATGTCCTACACGTCCTGCAAGCTATATATATATATATATATATATATATATATATATATATATATATATATATATATATATATATATATATATATATATATATATATATATATATATATATATATATATATATTATATATATATATATATATATATATATATATATATATATATATATATATATATATATATATATATATATATATATATAATATATATATATATATATATATATATATATATATATATATATATATATATATATATATATATATATATATATATATATATATAAAAGAGAGCCCCGTTACCTAACGCCCCGTAACTCTGATGCTCTTATTGGTCGCCCGGATGGTATCACAGTGAACCCCTGGAAGAATGGCAAGCAGTTAGTATGGGACTACACGTGCGTATCAACCCTGGCTAACACCTACATTAACCTTAGTGTTGCACAACCAGGTGGCGCTGCAACCCACAGGGAAGCAGCCAAATCCCGTAAGTATAGAGAACTGGATCACCACTACAATTTTGTCCCCATTGCTTCTGAGACACTTGGCGCCTGGGGTAAAAGTGCTACCAGTTTTTTGAAGGAACTGGGTTCTAGGCTCATTGAAACAACAAGGGACCCAAGAGCTGCAAGCTTTCTTTTCCAGCGCCTCAGTGTGGCTATACAGAGGGGAAATGCGCCCTGCATCCAGGGTTCCTGCCCGCCATCTGAGGAGCTGGAGGAACTCGACAACCTATGATAACCATCTTTGTAACCCATATGTAACTCCTTTTTTGCAACAAAGTTCAAATAAAGTAAATATATGTGTACATACAAAAGAATGGGGGTGGTAGGAGAAGATAATATTAGTGTTCAGTGAGAAACCACAAGGTCTCCTCTGAATACTTTTTATTTTCTTCTCCGAGGCTATGGGTCCCCACATTGGCACCAGAGGTGGTACCCTCACAAACTTATATTATATATATATATATATATATATATATATATATATATATATATATATATATATATATATATATATGTATATATATATATATATATATATATATATATATATATATATATATATATATATATATATATATATATATATATATATATATATATATATATATATATATATATATGTCGTACCTAGTAGCCAGAACGCACTTTTCAGCATACTATGCAAGGCCCGATTTGCCTAATAAGCCAAGTTTTCATGAATTAATGTTTTTTCGACTACCTAACCTACCTAACCTAACCTAACCTAACTTTTTCGGCTACCTAACCGAACCTAACCTATAAAGATAGGTTAGGTTAGGTTAGGTAGGGTTGGTTAGGTTCGGTCATATATCTACGTTAATTTTAACTCCAATAAAAAAAAAATGACCTCATACATAATGAAATGGGTAGCTTTATCATTTCATAAGAAAAAAATTAGAGAAAATATATTAATTCAGGAAAACTTGGCTTATTAGGCAAATCGGGCCTTGCATAGTAGGCTGAGAAGTGCGTTCTGGCTACTAGGTACGACATATATATATATATATATATATATATATATATATATATATATATATATATATATATATATATATATATATATATATATATATATATATTATTAAATATGACCGAAAAAGTAAGATTAATAATTCTAACACGAATTTTCTCAATCTTTCGTACATTACGCTTCACTGTTGGAGGTAAATCAAAAATCACTTCTCCAAAATTCATTTTTATTTATAGTCTGACGCGACACGGGCGCGTTTCGTAAAACTTATTACATTTTCAAAGACTTCACAAATACACAACTGATTAGAACTTACGTATCTCTGATTTTATATCTACATTTGAGTGAGGTGGGAGGGGTGATGTGGCATTAACACAAGACAGAACAAGAGGGGATATTAATAGGGTATTAAAAGTATCAACACAAGACAGAACAGAAACAATGGGTATTGAATAGAAGTGTTTGTAGAAAGCCTATTGGTCCATATTTCTTGATGCTTCTATATTGGAGCGGAGTCTTGAGGTGGGTAGATATAGTTGTGCAATAATTGGCTGTTGATTGCTGGTGTTGACTTCTTGATGTGTAGTGCCTTGCAAACGTCAAGCCGCCTGCTATCGTTGTATCTATCGATGATTTCTGTGTTGTTTACTAGGATTTCTCTGGCGATGGTTTGGTTATGGGAAGAGATTATATGTTCCTTAATGCAGCCCTGTTGCTTATGCATCGTTAAACGCCTAGAAAGAGATGTTGTTGTCTTGCCTATATACTGGGTTTTTTGGAGCTTACAGTCCCCAAGTGGGCATTTGAAGGCATAGACGACGTTAGTCTCTTTTAAAGCGTTCTGTTTTGTGTCTGGAGAGTTTCTCATAAGTAGGCTGGCCGTTTTTCTGGTTTTATAGTAAATCGTCAGTTGTATCCTCTGATTTTTGTCTGTAGGGATAACGTTTCTATTAACAATATCTTTCAGGACCCTTTCCTCCGTTTTATGAGCTGTGGAAAAGAAGTTCCTGTAAAATAGTCTAATAGGGGGTATAGGTGTTGTGTTAGTTGTCTCTTCAGAGGTTGCATGGCTTTTCACTTCCCTTCTTATGATGTCTTCGATGAAACAATTGGAGAAGCCGTTATTGACTAGGACCTGCCTTACCCTACAGAGTTCTTCGTCGACTTGCTTCCATTCTGAGCTGTGGCTGAGAGCACGGTCGACGTATGCGAAGTATGCTATGCGACGACAACTAACACAACACCTATACCCCCTATTAGACTATTTTACAGGAACTTCTTTTCCACAGCTCATAAAACGGAGGAAAGGGTCCTGAAAGATATTGTTAATAGAAACGTTATCCCTACAGACAAAAATCAGAGGATACAATTGACGATTTACTATAAAACCAGAAAAACGGCCAGCCTACTTATGAGAAACTCTCCAGACACAAAACAGAACGCTTTAAAAGAGACTAACGTCGTCTATGCCTTCAAATGCCCACTTGGGGACTGTAAGCTCCAAAAAACCCAGTATATAGGCAAGACAACAACATCTCTTTCTAGGCGTTTAACGATGCATAAGCAACAGGGCTCCATTAAGGAACATATAATCTCTTCCCATAACCAAACCATCGCCAGAGAAATCCTAGTAAACAACACAGAAATCATCGATAGATACAGGGATAGCAGGCGGCTTGACGTTTGCGAGGCACTACACATCAAGAAGTCAACACCAGCAATCAACAGCCAATTATTGCACAACTATATCTACCCACCTCAAGACTCCGCTCCAATATAGAAGCATCAAGAAATATGGACCAATAGGCTTTCTACAAACACTTCTATTCAATACCCATTGTTTCTGTTCTGTCTTGTGTTGATACTTTTAATACCCTATTAATATCCCCTCTTGTTCTGTCTTCTGTTAATGCCACATCACCCCTCCCACCTCACTCAAATGTAGATATAAAATCAGAGATACGTAAGTTCTAATCAGTTGTGTATTTGTGAAGTCTTTGAAAATGTAATAAGTTTTACGAAACGCGCCCGTGTCGCGTCAGACTAGAAATAAAAATGAATTTTGGAGAAGTGATTTTTGATTTACCTCCAACAGTGAAGCGTAATGTACGAAAGATTGAGAAAATTCGTGTTAGAATTATTAATCTTACTTTTTCAGTCATATTTAATAATATATGTCTACAGGAAAGACTGCTACCAAAATATACTAATATTAAAGTGCACGACCCAGCAGCAAGGAATCAAGCCTTCACGATAAAATATCGCCAGGATCTGATTCGTGATCAGATATACAAGGCAGAGAATGAAATCAAAGACAACAAAACGCAACTACTTCATGCTACAAACGAGTGGAGAAATAGCAACATCGACCATAGTATCCGTACCCGCATTGAACAACACCTCGACATCCTCACAGACCAACATCACCTCAGCACTGAAACAAGGATTATCAAGAAACTAACAACATTATATGGAGGACCTATGGCAATTCCACGACCAAGAGATGGCTTCCTGAACCTTGCAGGAATTAACCTCACTGAGGACCAAGTCACTCTCCTAAATCTGGGCATAAACTGTCATGTTATGTCCAGACCGAGTGAAATGGCCCGGAAAGTGGAGTTGGAAATTCTGTTGGACGACATATTCGACCTCGAGACACAAAAGAAGGTCACTACCAAAGATACCTTACAAGCAGAACTTATTGCAGAAGGAGGAAAGAATCGAGGCAACTACAGAAGCACCATACTGTCCCCCGAGCTTAAAGCGGCAGCTAAAAGCCTTCGTGAGAATAAGGAGATAGTTGTCAGGAGAGGTGACAAGTCGCCAATATATGTCATCCTTAAAAAAGACGAATATCTGGCGAAAATGAACATCATACTCTCTGACCAAACTAAGTTCCAAAGGGTAACGAAGGACACTACAGCCGAATTAAAAGCAAAGGTCAACAAACTGATCGAAACTGTGAACGCCAAGAAATCCGGACTCCACCTGCCAAAGATCATTGGGGAATATAAACCTGGATATGCGTATGGAAATGTCAAGACGCACAAACCTGGAAACCCACTTCGGCCATCATTAGCCAGATACCCACACCCACGTACAGACTGGCGAAGCGACTCAACGGCCTGCTGACTCCTTATGTTCCTTGCGCCTTCAGCCTGAAGTCTCCAAAGGAATTTGTGGACTTACTGCGGGGCACATGGGCCACAGGGATAAGAGCCTCGTTGGACGTAGAATCGCTGTTTACCAACGTACCTGTGGACGAGACAATCGGAATGATAGCCGACAGAGTTTATCGTGATCCAGCCTGTACTCCTCTTGACATGCCAGAAAGTATTCTGAGGAAACTACTCCAAGCTTGTACTAAAGAGGCACCCTTCTTGAGCCCGGATGGGCACATGTATAAGCAAGTAGATGGGGTCGCCATGGGTTCTCCCCTAGGTGTCCTGTTTGCAAACTTCTACATGGGTACCATCGAGCAAAAAGTCTTAGTCGACATGAACTTGAAACCGGCCATATACTGCAGGTATGTTGACGACATTTTTACACAGGTACCTGATGTCAGACATCTGCAGGAGCTGAAGGAGGCATTTGAGCAGAGTTCCGTGCTGCGTTTCACTTACGAGACGGAAAAGGATAGGAAGCTGCCTTTTCTAGATGTAACAGTCATGGAAAAGGGCGGAGGTTTCCACACTGCAGTCTACACTAAGGAAACAAACATAGGAATGTGCCTAAATGCCAACAGCGACTGCCCTGACAGGTACAAGAGGAGTGTTGTTAACGCATACGTCGACCGTGCTCTCAGCCACAGCTCAGAATGGAAGCAAGTCGACGAAGAACTCTGTAGGGTAAGGCAGGTCCTAGTCAATAACGGCTTCTCCAATGGTTTCATCGAAGACATCATAAGAAGGAAAGTGAAAAGCCATGCAACCTCTGAAGAGACAACTAACACAACACCTATACCCCCTATTAGACTATTTTACAGGAACTTCTTTTCCACAGCTCATAAAACGGAGGAAAGGGTCCTGAAAGATATTGTTAATAGAAACGTTATCCCTACAGACAAAAATCAGAGGATACAACTGACGATTTACTATAAAACCAGAAAAACGGCCAGCCTACTTATGAGAAACTCTCCAGACACAAAACAGAACGCTTTAAAAGAGACTAACGTCGTCTATGCCTTCAAATGCCCACTTGGGGACTGTAAGCTCCAAAGAACCCAGTATATAGGCAAGACAACAACATCTCTTTCTAGGCGTTTAACGATGCATAAGCAACAGGGCTCCATTAAGGAACATATAATCTCTTCCCATAACCAAACCATCGCCAGAGAAATCCTAGTAAACAACACAGAAATCATCGATAGATACAGCGATAGCAGGCGGCTTGACGTTTGCGAGGCACTACACATCAAGAAGTCAACACCAGCAATCAACAGCCAATTATTGCACAACTATATTCTACCCACCTCAAGACTCCGCTCCAATATAGAAGCATCAAGAAATATGGACCAATAGGCTTTCTACAAACACTTCTATTCATTACCTATTGTTTCAGTTCTGTCTTGTGTTGATACTTTTAATACCCTATTAATATCCCCTCTTGTTCTATCTTGTGTTAATGCCACATCACCCCTCCCACCTCACTCAAATGTAGATATAAAATCAGAGATACGTAAGTTCTAATCAGTTGTGTATTTGTGAAGTCTTTGAAAATGTAATAAGTTTTACAAAACGCGCCTGTGTCGCGTCAGACTAGAAATAAAAATGAATTTTGGAGAAGTGATTTTTGATTTACCTCCAACAGTGAAGCGTAATGTACGAAAGATTGAGAAAATTCGTGTTAGAATTATTAATCTTACTTTTTCGGTCATATTTAATAATATATGTCTACAGGAAAGACTGCTACCAAAATATACTAATATATATATATATATATATATATATATATATATATATATATATATATATATATATATATATATATGTGTGTGTGTGTATGGAAATGTCAAGACTCACAAGCCTGGAAACCCACTTCGGCAAATCATTAGTCAGATACCCACACCCACGTACAGACTGGCGAAGGGACTCAACGGCCTGCTGACTCCTTATGTCCTTTGCGCCTTCAGCCTGAAGTCGCCAAAGGAATTTGTTGACTTACTGCGGGGCACACGGGCCACAGGGATAAGAGCCTCGTTGGACGTTGAATCCCTGTTTACCAACATACCTGTGGACGAGACAATCGGGATGATAGCCGACAGAGTGTATCGTGATCCGGCCTGCACTCCTCTTGACATACCAGAAAACATTCTGAGGAAACTACTCCAAGCTTGTACTAAAGAGGCACCCTTCTTGAGCCGGATGGGCACATGTATAAGCAAGTAGATGGGGTCGCCATGGGTTCCCCCTAGGTGTCTTGTTTGCAAACTTCTACATGGGTACCATCGAGCAAAAAGTCTTAGTCGAAATGAACTTGAAACCGGCCATATACTGCAGGTATGTTGACGACATTTTTACACAGGTACCTGATGTCAGACATCTGCAGGAGCTGAAGGAGGCATTTGAGCAGAGTTCCGTGCTGCGTTTCACTTACGAGATGGAAAAGGATGGGAAGCTGCCCTTTCTAGATGTAACAGTCATGGAAAAGAGCGGAGGTTTCCACACTGCAGTCTACACTAAGGAAACGAACATAGGAATGTGCCTAAATGCCAACAGCGACTGCCCAGACAGGTACAAGAGGAGTGTTGTTAACGCATAAGTCGACCGTGCTCTCAGCCACAGCTCAGAATGGAAGCAAGTCGACGAAGAACTCTGTAGGGTAAGGCAGGTCCTAGTCAACAACGGCTTCTCCAATGGTTTCGTCGAAGACATCATAAGAAGGAAAGTGAAACGCCATGCAACCTCTGAAGAGACAACTAACACAACACCTATACCCCCTATTAGACTATTTTACAGGAACTTCTTTTTCACAGCTCATAAAACGGAGGAAAAGGTCCTGAAAGATATTGTTAATAGAAACGTTATCCCTACAGACAAAAATCAGAGGATACAACTGACGATTTACTATAAAACCAGAAAAACGGCCAGCCTACTCATGAGAAACTCTCCAGACACAAAACAGAATGCTTTAAAAGAGACTAACGTCGTCTATGCCTTCAAATGCCCTCTTGGGGACTGTAAGCTCCAACAAACCCAGTATATAGGCAAGACAACAACATCTCTTTCTAGGCGTTTAACGATGCATAAGCAACAGGGCTCCATTAAGGAACATATAATCTCTACCCACAACCAAACCATCGCCAGAGAAATCCTAGTAAACAACACAGAAATCATCGATAGATACAGCGATAGCAGGCGGCTTGACGTTTGCGAGGCACTACACATCAAGAAGTCAACACCAGCAATCAACAGCCAATTAATGCACAACTATATTCTACCCACCTCAAGACTCCGCTCCAATATAGAAGCATCAAGAAATATGGACCAATAGGCTTTCTACATACACTTCTATTCAATTCCCATTGTTTCGTGTTCTGTCTTGTGTTGATGAAATTAATACCCTATTAATGCCACATCTTGTTCTGTCTTGTGTTGATGAAATTAATACCCTATTAATGCCACCTCACCCCATCCACCTCACTAAAATGTAGATATAAAATCGGAGATGCGTAAGTTCTATTCAGTTGTGTATTTGTAAACTAAAGTCTTTGAAAATGTAATAAGTTTTACGAAACGCGCTCGTGTCGCGTCAGACTAGAAATAAAAATGAATTTTGGAGAATTGATTTTTGATTTACCTCCAACAGTGAAAAGAAATGTACGAAAGATTGAGAAAATTCGTGTTAGAATTATTAATCTTACTTTTTCGGTCATATTTAATAATATATATATATATATATATATATATATATATATATATATATATATATATATATATATGTATATATATATATATTTTTAAAGGTTACAAAACATACAAGACAAATGCCTAAAGGTTATGGATCTCTTGAAGCTCCTCCGCTTCTGGACAGGAACCGAGGACGCAGCAAGCATTTCCCCTCTGGATCGCCACACTTAGACGCTAAAACAAAAAACTGGAAGCCCTTGGGTCTCTGGTGACGTCAATGAGCTTGGAACCCAATTCCTTGAGAAATCCCAAGGCACTCTTGCCCCATGGGCCATGCGTCTCAGACGCTATGGGAACAAAGAGGTATTGACCTTCCAGTCGCCTGTACTTGAGTGATTTAGCTGTTTCCCTGTGGTTGGCCGCCCCACCTGCTTGATCAGCTCCGAAGTGTACATAGGTGTCAGCCAGGGTGGATACACATGTGTAGTCCCACACCAACTGTCTACCCTCCTTCCATGAGTATATGGTGATGCCATCAGGGCGAAGTGCGGGGAAATCCGGGTTTCGGACCCCTAGGATGCGAGGTTCTCTCTCCGCTGGGCACCTAGCTGAGACGAGGCTTCTCTTGATGATGTCATTGATATGACGTATATATATATATATATATATATATATATATATATATATATATATATATATATATATATATATATATATGCAATTGACGATCACAAAACACTGATCATTTTATGCGGAAAATCCACAGAGAAATATGAAATGAGGTGAACGTTTCGGCTTGTTAAAGCCTTTGTCAACACCAGACTGACTAAGGAGAAGGGAGAAGGGGGAGGATATATAGGCCGACACCTGACCAACCCATCCCTAGGGTTGGTCAGGTGTAATTAACCAAAAACAGGTATAACTTAGCTTAGAATGGTCAAAGAGGATTAAGCGGTCAGAGAATAAGGATGAAAGAATAAAGAAAAGCCTCATGAACACACAATATATGGATATACAATTATAATGAGACATTGTAAGCCTCTCTATCAGAGTTGTTTCTTAAACTGTTGTGCAATATTATAACTTAAAAATGGACCAAGTTTGTACATTCCAGTACTAACATTAAGAAGATTTGGACACTGACTGATTAGAGCAGACTCAATCAAATTCAATATATCCTCCCCCTTCTCCCTTCTCCTTAGTCAGTCTGGTGTTGACAAAGGCTTTAACAAGCCGAAACGTTCACCTCATTTCATATTTCTCTGTGGATTTTCCGCATATATATATATATATATATATATATATATATATATATATATATATATATATATATATATATATATATATATATATATATATATATATATATATATATATATATATATATATATATATATATATATATATAGAAGTGTTTTGAACATCTTATTATTACTTTATCAAATCACCAAATTTGACAAAACTTTCAAAACATTTCAAGTGACGAAAATAAAACTTTAATTTTTTTTACTTGATATTATTCAGATGAAGGTTGGAGAGAAGTAGGTCAATGAATAGCTGCAAATGTTTGAGTGTTACTTCTGATCATAAGAATAGCGGAAGCAATATTAAGCAGAAAACCCAAATTTTGTTCAAAATTTTCACGAATAACATTGTTTAGATTTTCTTCACAAAATCTTGCAGTATAAAAATGTATTTATTATCATCAAATTGAATACGAAAACTTATTATAAAGTAATCAACAGTCAATGAATAATAGGAGGGCAAAGAACCACGAATAGGATAAATATCATAATAAAAGTAGTCAATGAATATGAAAACATCGAATGTGACCACCAATACCCGAAAAAAATATGTGTCGCTGGTGCCTCTCCCTGCACCAGCGACACATACCCACCGCCTCTCCCTGGCACCAGCAACACATACCCACCGCTTCTCCCTGGCACCAGCGACACATACCCACCGCTTCTCCCTGGCACCAGCGACACATACCCACCGCTTCTACCTGGCACCAGCGACACATACCCACCGCCACTCCCTGGCACCAGCGACAAATACCCACCGCCTCTCCCTGGCACCAGCGACAAATACCCACCGCCTCTCCCTGGCACCAGCGACACATACCCACCGCCTCTCCCTGGCACCAGCGACACATACCCTCTGCCTCTCCCTGGCACCAGCGACACATACCCACCGCCTCTCCCTGGCACCAGCGACACATATTCTCTGCCTCTCCCTGGCACCAGCGACACATACCCACCGCCTCCCCCTGGCACCAGCGACACATACCCACCACCTCTCCCTGGCACCAGCGACACATACCCACCACCTCTCCCTGGCACAAGCGACACATACCCACTGCCTCTCCCTGGCACCAGCGACACATACCCACTGCCTCTCCCTCGCACCAGCGACACATACCCACTGCCTCTCCCTGGCACCAGAGTCACATACCCACTGCCTCTCCCTGGCACCAGAGTCACATACCCACTGCCTCTCCCTGGCACCAGAGTCACATACCCACTGCCTCTCCCTGGCACCAGAGTCACATACCCACTGCCTTTCCCTGGCACCAGCGACAAATACCCACTGCCTCTCCCTGGCACCAGCGACACATACCCACTGCCTCTCCCTGGCACCAGCGACACATACCCACATCCTCTCCCTGGCACCAGCGACACATACCCACTGCCTCTCCCTGGCACCAGAGTCACACACCCACTGCCTCTCCCTGGCACCAGCGACACATACCCACTGCCTCTCCCTGGCACCAGCGACACATACCCACTGCCTCTCCCTGGCACCAGCGACACATACCCACATCCTCTCCCTGGCACCAGCGACACATATCCAGTGCCTCTCCCTGGCACCAGCGACACATACCCACTGCCTCTCCCTGGCACCAGAGTCACATACCCACTGCCTCTCCCTGGCACCAGCGACACATACCCACCGCCTCTCCCTGGCACCAGCGTCACATACCCACCACCTCTCCCTGGCACCAGCGACACATACCCACCGCCTCTCCCTGGCACCAGCGTCACATACCCACTGCCTCTCCCTGGCACCAGCGACACATACCCACCGCCTCTCCCTGGCACCAGCGTCACATACCCACTGCCTCTCCCTGGCACCAGCGACACATACCCACCACCTCTCCCTGGCACCAGCAATACCTACCCACTGCCTCTCCCTGGCACCAGCGACACATACCCACTGCCTCTCCCTGGCACCAGTGACACATACCCACCGCGCCTCTCCCTGGCACCAGCGACACATACCCACCGCCTCTCCCTGGCACCAGCGACACATACCCACTACCTCTCCCTGGCACCAGCGACACATGCCCACTGCCTCTCCCTGGGACCAGCGACACATACCCACTGCCTCTCCCTGGCACCAGCGACACATACCCACTGCCTCTCCCTGGCACCAGCGACACATTCTCACTGCCTCTCCCTGGCACCAGCGACACATGCCCACTGCCTCTCCCTGGCACCAGCAACACATGCCCACTGCCTCTCCCTAGCACCAGCGACACATGTCCACTGCCTCTCCCTGGCACCAGCGACACATGCCCACTGCCTCTCCCTAGCACCAGAGACACTTACCCACTGCCTCTCCCTGGCACCAGCGGCACATACCCAGTGCCTCTCCTGGCCCCTCCGACACATACCCTCAGGTTCTTCCTGGAACCAGCGACACATAACCACTGCCTCTCATTGACACCAGCGACACATACCCACCGCCTCTCCCTGGCACCAGCGACACATACCCACCGCCTCTCCCTGGCACCAGCGACACATACCCACCACGTCTTCCTGGCACCAGCGACACATACCCACTGCCTCTCCCTGGCACCACCGGCACATACTCACCGCCTCTCCCTGGCACCAGCGGCACATACCCAGCGCCTCTCCTGGCCCCTCCGACACATACCCTCAGGTTCTTCCTGGAACCAGCGACACATAACCACTGCCTCTCATTGACACCAGCGACACATACCCACCGCCTCTCCCTGGCACCAGCGACACATACCCACCGCCTCTCCCTGGCACCAGCGACACATACCCACCGCCTCTCTCTGGCACCAGCGACACATACCCACCGCCTCTCCCTGGCACAAGCGACACATACCCACCGCCTCTCCCTGGCACCAGCGACACATACCCACCGCCTCTCCCTGGCACCAGCGACACATACCCACCGCCTCTCCCTGACACCAGCGACACATACCCACCGCCTCTCCCTGGCACCAGCGACACATACCCACCGCCTCTCCCTGGCACCAGCGTCACACACCCACCGCCTCTCCCTGGCACCAGCGACACATACCCACCGCCTCTCCCTGGCACCAGCGGCACATACCCACTGCCTCTCCCTGGCACCAGCGGCACATACCTACCGCCTCTCCCTGGCACCAGCGACACATACCCACCGCCTCTCCTTGGAACAAGCGACACATACCCACTTCCTCTCCCTGGCACCAGCGACACATACCTACCGCCTCTACCTGGCACCAGTGACACATATCCTCAGCCTTTCCCTGGCACCAGCGACACATACCCACTGCCTCTCCCTGGCACCAGCGACACATACCTACCGCCTCTCCCTGGCACCAGTGACACATATCCTCAGCCTCTCCCTGGCACCAGCGACACATACCCTCAGCCTCTCCCTGACACCAGCGACACATACCCTCAGTCTCTCCCTGGCGCCAGCGACACATACCCAAAGCTTCCTCCTGGCACCAGCGACACATACCTACCGCCTCTCCCTGGCACCAGTGACACATATCCTCAGCCTCTCCCTGGCACCAGCGACACATACCCACCGCCTCTCCCTGGCACCAGCGACACATACCCTCAGCCTCTCACTGGCACCAGCGACACATACCCTCAGCCTCTCCCTGGCGCCAGCGACACATACCCAAAGCTTCCTCCTGGCACCAGCGACACATACCCACCACTTCTCCCTGGCACCATCGACACATACCCACCACCTCTCCCTGGCACCAGCGACACATACCCTCAATCTCTTCCTGGCACCAGTGGCACATACCCACCGCCTCTCCCTGGCACCAGCTGCACATACCCACCACCTCTCCCTGGCACCAGCGACACATACCCACGACCTCTCCCTGGTACCAGCGACACATACCCACGACCTCTCCCTGGCACCATGAAGCGACACATACCCACGACCTCTCCCTGGCACCAGCGACACATACCCACGACCTCTCCCTGGCACCAGCGACACATACCCACGACCTCTCCCTGGCACCAGCGACACATACCCACGACCTCTCCCTGGCACCAGCGGCACATACCCTCAGCCTCTCTCTGGCACCAGCGACACATACCCTCAGCCTCTCTCTGGCACCAGCGACACTTACCCACCACCTCTTCCCACCTACGTATCAGCGGCTCTTGGCTTCCGTCAGCGTTCAAAGACATCATGGTAATAAGAATGATTCAACTAGCCAAGTTACACAGGTTTGATGGCCGTTGTCTGACACAGAAAATATTTACTTGATAATAAAATAATATTGCGAGTGTACAGAGATGACATAAGCACTAATATGATAATGAACATGACATAACACTCCTGCCTGAATAAGCTTAAATATATTTTAAAGGAAGAGAACTGATGGCCAAGAAACATAGCTTCTTCTCCCAAACTAACAGGTCTTACCATTCCTTTATGAAACGATTTAACACTCATAAGCATCACCTATGAATTGGCCAATTATGCCACCTTTGGGAACCACAGACGCAAGTTAAACCACACGAGGTAGTTACCTTAAATGTTAACAGCGGCCCCCACGGCTCGCTAGGAGTAACATGACCTTAGAGGCTGCATGGTCCTATTGCACCGGCTGTAGTTAATACAATATGATCACCTTAACTGTAGTAAGGGAGAGGAGGGAGTCTGTCTCACACACCACCACGGTCTGTACCACACACCACGGTCTGTACCACACACCACGGTCTGTACCACACACCACGGTCTGTACCACACACCACGGTCTGTACCACACACCACGGTCTGTAACACACACCACGGTCTGAGTAGTGGGATTGATGCCATAGAGCGTCCGTTTTGGTTTTTTTCCAGGGACGCTCTATGGCATGATGCCATAGAGCGTCCGTTTTGTTTTTTCCAGGGACGCTCTAAGGCATGATGCCATAGAGCGTCCGTTTTGTTTTTTCCAGGGACGCTCTAAGGCATGATGCCATAGAGCGTCCGTTTTGGTTTTTTCCAGGGACGCTCTATGGCATGATGCCATAGAGCGTCCGTTTTGGTTTTTTCCAGGGACGCTCTATGGCATGATGCCATAGAGCGTCCGTTTTGGTTTTTTCCAGGGACGCTCTATGGCATGATGCCATAGAGCGTCCGTTTTGGTTTTTTCCAGGGACGCTCTATGGAGTCACCCCATAGAGCGTCCGTTTTTGTTTTTTGGAGGGATGCTCTATGGAGTCACCCCATACAGCGTCCGTTTTGGTTTTTTGGAGGGTCTCTCTACGGCACAGGGTTATTTTCAACTTTTAGACCGGCCGTTTTCGTTGTTTTTTTCGACTGCCGCTCTACGTCGCAGGGTTATTTTCAACTTTAGACCTGCAATTTTTTTTCCGGGGTCTGTCTACGCACCCCTAGTTTCACAAACTTTAAGTACGACATAGACCGTGCGTTTTTGTTTTTTCCGGGCACGGTCTACGCACCCTGGGTTTTCTCGATTCAACTTGCCTAGGGATTAAAAAGCCGGTCCCTGGCATCCCCAAATTTCGTTGGCTCAGTGACCCTGCACAGACATTGCTAATGGTCAATGACGTCACCAGCTAGCCGCTCAGCGTTCCTGCACCGGCATGTTCGAGGGGATTAAAAAGCCGGTCTATGAGTCGTGTGTTTTGCGATACAACAGTATCCTTGAAACCTAATATAAAATACCATCATCCCTAGTCTATTTTTAATTTCATATTTACTTCCAACCATAGCCCATTACATTTATCAAAGGGGATCATGTATGTGAGGGAAGAACATAACTTCAGCACTGCAAGAAGTTATGTATGTATTTTCAAGTTCGTCCCCTGCTGCCTGTATTTACCCAGGTCTTTTTCCTAAATATATAACTTATCCAATTCATTCCTATTCTGTTTCATGTTGATACGTATAATAGGTTAATAATATTCCCCTTTACTATGACCATTCAGTCACACCTCTATCATGTCACCCCTATTTCTTCTTCGTCTTCGTTCTAGAGAATGTAATTTGAGCTTTGACAATCTTTCTTAAAGGATCGTTTATTATGCATAGGGCATCAAAGAGGATCATGCATGTGAGGGAAGAACATAACTTCAGCACTGCAAGAAGTTATGTGGTTATTTTCAAGTTCGTTCCCTGCTACCTGTATTTACCCAGGTCTTTTTTCCTAAATATAAAACTTATCCAATTCATTCCTATTCTGTTTCATGTTGATACGTTTAATAGGTTATTAATATTCCCCTTTACTATGACCATTCAGTCGCACCTCTATCATGTCACCCCTATTTCTTCTTTGTCGTCATTCTAGAGAATGTAATTTGAGCTTTGACAATCTTTCTTGAAAAAGCGTTTATTATGCATAGGGCAAAAATAAAATGAAAAACTGCTATCAGTCGTTTATATTAAAAAATAGAGGCCTGGGCATTGGTGATTTCAATGCGTGTTCAGTAGTAACCAATATTGACCTTAACCTCTTACACGTCTCATATTCTCCCAAAACATACCTCCCACACCTTGCTGTGGCATATAACAAATAAAAAAACTCATTCAGTAAAAGCAAGCCTCTCATGTTTTAAAAAAATAAGGCCTTCTGCGGCGCGAGGCGCGCTAAATGCGGATCCCGGGAGGTTCACACATAAGTGTGAACTCTTAATCTGGCTTAATACCTCACCTATACTCTGTGCTTCATCAAAGTTGATATTCAGCTACAATAGCTCGTATTTTCGCTCATTGCTTATATTTTCTGTTATTCATAAACCCGATCAAACCATCCTAACCTAACCTATCCTATCTTATTATATATAGCAAACAAATACATTCTACAGAAAAGTTATTGTTGTTGTTTTGTGACATCGTGAAAAGCGAACTCGGATATAGGGATAATGTATTGCTAGCCATCAGCACATAGGTATGAAGGTATTACTTCACCTTACTGGTCAACTATGTATGACGTCACCAGACAATCAATGCGACCTTTGGCGTTCTACTGGCATATGTATTTAATGTTATTATTCAAAAATGACTAGACTAACCATCCCCACCTAACCTAATCAGAGGACTAAGAATATACATTTTAGTCATCCACAACTGTAATCATTATTCAGTGATAAGTTCAAAAGTATATCAGAAGCCCAAATGTCGTACTGCAATTTAAGCCGAATCGTACATCTGGCAGCATAGCAGGTGAGCTGAACATAAGAATAAAGGTAACTGCACAGGTCCTATTGGCCCATACGAGGCAGCTCCTATATATTTCCACCCAATCTCATTCATGTCCACCCTATGCCTAAAACAACCAAGGGACCCCACTTAAAGTATTAGTTTACTATAATAGTTTTAATAAATAGCTATCATTCTAGTTTTATACACAACAGCAATTATGAAACCCTATAGCTAGATATTCTACTATAATCCACAAGTAGTTACCACACATCTGGCAGTACAGCGGATTAGTGGCTGTGTTCATAGGCTAGTCAACTGTCCTCACATCCATCAAATAGATATCCAAATGTCGCACCTCAATTCATCCATCTAGCAACTCAGCTGGATGTTAGCCACTATATTCATAGGCTAATCATTTCTACACCTCAAAAAATCCTAGTCTTGCTACGCAAATCAGCTAACTTGTTTCTAAACCAACACTCGCAAATACAATCATGCGTACCTACACATACTTCAAAACCTATGCATTCATAGAGAATAGCCTAGTTTTTTTGCCACCATTTCCCCATTAATCAGATGTAATTTATGCCATACACACAGAAAATACAGCATTTACACGCCAAATATACCATTTATGCACAAAATATATTATTTACACTCAAAATATGCCATCACATAAAAAAATATGACATTTTCATACAAAATATGTCAGTTGCATACAAAAATATACCATTTACACAATATTGCATGTACACTCAGAGTATGACATTTACACAAAGTACAGTATTTTGCACAAATATATCAAAAGTCTTATGCATTTAGACAATTAAAAATGCGCTTTCACTAAAATTACACAATTTCACAAACATAATTTTCACAAAATACCCACACATTGACTCATAAACCAAAATACACTTACACCATTGAGATCTATTTTATCGGATTACAGAGCTTACACAAAATACACAATTTTCACACACAAATACAGTTGCACCAGTTCCACTTCCACAAAAATTATTATAAAACATAGACAATTATTACACAGTTTGTGTAATTATTTTACATCTTTGCACAATTAATACAAGAAAACTTGCTATATAATTACTCAACTTGCACAATGACAATCAATACGCAAAGGTATAAATAAACAATTCGTCCATATGCAATTACACAACATGCGCAATTAATACACAACTTATACAAATATTACACATCTTTCATAATTATTACACAACTTGTACAAATGCATATCTAGCACAAATACATACAATACATAACTACCCCAAATATGAAAATACACAACTAGCATAAATACACGATTTACACAAATACAATTGCGACATTTACACAACTTGCTCAAAAATATAATCAATACACAACTTACCAAAATATGAACAATACATAACTAGCACATATTCCTTAAATACACAACTATGCAATTTCCGCAAATACACATACAAAAACATATACAATTAATACATACAACTTGCACAAAACAATACACAATTTATAGAAATATAATCAATACATAATTGCAATAATCATACAACTTATGCAAAATACATAATCTGCACAATTAATACACAAGTATATTAATTGTGCTATATATGTACAAACACAACCAACTAGGACAAACAATACACAATTTGCATGATATTTTTCTGGGTATATATAGGACATTAATTATAATATGCTGAGTTTAACCAACTCCCCAAAAGTCAGAATTTCACATATAAAAATTGTTCATATGACTTCCGATGAGCTCAATATATAACACATTCTTTTTCCATTAAGATATCAACATTATTAGCGCTAAACTATTCATCTAACATATGTCCACTGTTTTTATGTCTTATTAATACCTTCCTTGTTACATTCTCTCCAATCAGGCCACCATATTTATGTATTTATTCAAACCATCTAACAGACTTATTTGTTCTAGCCTTAGTTATGTTAGGGCAGGTGGGGTTAGGTGAAGTCAGTATTGTCTATGATAATTTTAGACAAATTTGCTATATCTTATCAAAATGCTTCCTGTTAAAACTTAAATTCATCTAAATCTATCAAAAATATACTTATACTACGCAAATTTGACTAAATTCAACCGAGCTAAACTTACTAAATATGAGCATCCCATATCCTCACATACAAGCCTATGTCGCCTCTGTCCATACATTATATGAATCTGCCATATAGCACGAACCCCAAATAGGAAAATTTACACTATTTCATAAACATACTAGTTCATTAGCCTAAGATATTATATATGTCCTTCCCTACACGACCTCACCTAACCTGACCTAGCATATCCAACCCTGGATTTGGTTAAAGTTGGCGAAATTTATGCTATGCCACCTAAATTTCACCAAATTTAAGGCAATTTCCACCAAATATACCCAAATGTTGCGTAGCATAGCACTGCCAAAGCCCATTTTCTCCTATTCCATACTACCCTACACAACCTCACCTAACCTGACCTAGCATATCCAAACCTGGATTTGGTTAAAGTTGGCGAAATTTATGCTATGCCACCTAAATTACACCTAATTGAAGGCAATTTCCACCATATATACCCAAATGTTGTGTATCATAGCATCGCCAAAGCCCATTTTCTCCTATTCCATACTACCCTACACAACCTCACCTAACCTGACCTAGCATATCCAAACCTGACCTAGCATATCCAAACCTGGATTTGGTTAAAGTCGGCGAAATTTATGCTATGCCACCTAAATTCGACCAAATATACCCAAATGTTGTGTATCATAGCATCGCCAAAGTCCATTTTTACCTACATTTTCTCGTATTCCATCCTACCCTACACAACCTCACCTAACCTATCCTAGCATATCCAAACCTAGATTTGGTTAAAGTCTGCGAAATTTAAGCTATCCCACCTAAATTCTATCTAATTTAAGGCAATTCCCACCAAATATATCCAAATGTTCTGTATCACAGCACTGCCAAGGCCCATTTTTACCTACATTTTCTCCTATTCCATCCTACCCTACGCAACCTTACCTAACCTATCCTAGCATATCCAAACCTAGATTTGGTTAAAGTCGGCTAAATTTAAGTTATCCCATATAAATTTGACCTAATTTAAGACAATTCCCACCAAATATACCCAAAAATGTTTTTGGAACATAGCA
Organism: Procambarus clarkii; assembly: GCF_040958095.1. Classification (NCBI taxonomy): domain Eukaryota; kingdom Metazoa; phylum Arthropoda; class Malacostraca; order Decapoda; family Cambaridae; genus Procambarus; species Procambarus clarkii. The sequence continues at coordinate 26,442,791 of NC_091160.1, forward strand.
CGGCCAAACCTCATTTTAGCTGAGTTTTCATCTATTCCAACCTGCCCTAGACAACCCTACCCAGCCTCTCCTGGCAGATCCAAAGTCAGATTTGCATATAGTTGGCAAAAAATTTATGCCTTTCCCACCTAAATTTATCCTAATTTAAGCCAATTTCCACCGAATATACCCAAATGTTTTGTATCTTAGCATGGCCAAAGTTCATTTCACCCAAGTTTTCACCTATTTCATCTTACCTTACACAGCCATACCTAACCTGACCTAGCATATCCCAAGCTAGATTTGATTAGAGTTCGTGAAATTTATGCTTACTCGCCTAAATTCAACCTAATTTAAGACAATTTCTACCCAATATACCCAAAATGTTTTGTTACATAGCTCAGCCAAAGACCATTTTAGCTGGGTTTTCACATATTCCATCCTACCCTACATAGCCTTACCTATCCCTGACCTAGCAGATTTGATTAAAGTTTGGGAAATTTAAGCTATAGCCATCAAATTGGAGACAATTTCCACCAAATATGCCTAAATGTTGTGTATCATAGCACAGCCAAAACCCATTTTACCAGCATTTTCGCCCATTCCATCTAAACCTGGACCTAGCCTCTGATACTACATATACTCAGAGAAGTGATGTTTTTTTGGATATGAGCCTAAATGCCCGTGCCTAACCTGCAAGAGTCTTGGAGCTTTGTTGAATATTTTATCTATTTTTCTTCGAAAACTTAAGTTTTGGATATGAACCTATCCGCACTGTGCCTAACCTGCTAGGATCTTTGTTGAACATTGTAACCATATTCATAGAAAAGTGATGTTTTGGATATGGACCTAACAGCCCCTCTCCTTTAAAACTTGGAACTGTGTTCAATATTGTAGATATAGTGTTGGGTATGTGTTTTGTTTTTACACATCAACCCAACCGTCCTGGACCTAACCTCCCTTCATCTAACTTCAAATTTATCGTAAATATGGGAGGAACGTGTTGTTTGTGCAACAACCCAACCGTCCTTGACCTAACCTCCCTTTATCTAACTTCAAATTTATCGCAAATATGGAAGGAACGTGTTGTTTGTGCATCAACCCAACCGTCCTGGACCTAACCTCCCTTCATCTAACTTCAAATTTATCGTAAATATGGGAGGAACGTGTTGTTTGTGCATCAACCCAACCGTCCTGGACCTAACCTCCCTTCATCTAACTTCAAATTTATCGTAAATATGGAAGGACGTGTTGTTTGTGCAACAACCCAACCGCCCTGGACCTAACCTCTGATACACGAATCTTGGTTCAACATTGCATCATACTCGTAGCATATTTTTTTCACATAATTCAACCATCCTCAACCTAACCTCTATTACCTGGGGGGAGGGAGGTTAATGGAAAATATGATAATAATGGGAATTTTCTCTACATCAGTTCAACTTAACCATCCTTAACCTAACCTTAGTTAGAAAGGGATATAACTCACCAAAACTATTTAATTACCATTTACCTTATTTTCCTTATCCTAACCCATAACCTGAGGGTTTAGACCCCCTTTACCTCGAAATTATACAATATATTTAAGGTAGGAATATATTTTCACACATAAACTTAACATTCCCTAATTTAACCCTATACTCTAATTTCGAGGTAAAGGGGGGTCTAAACCCTCTGGTTATGGGTTAGGATAAGGAAAATAAGGTAAATGGTAATTAAATAGTTTTGGTGAGTTATATCCCTTTCTAACTAAGGTTAGGTTAAGGATGGTTAAGTTGAACTGATGTAGAGAAAATTCCCATTATTATCATATTTTCCATTAACCTCCCTCCCCCCAGGTAATAGAGGTTAGGTTGAGGATGGTTGAATTATGTGAAAAAAATATGCTACGAGTATGATGCAATGTTGAACCAAGATTCGTGTATCAGAGGTTAGGTCCAGGGCGGTTGGGTTGTTGCACAAACAACACGTCCTTCCATATTTACGATAAATTTGAAGTTAGATGAAGGGAGGTTAGGTCCAGGACGGTTGGGTTGATGCACAAACAACACGTTCCTTCCATATTTGCGATAAATTTGAAGTTAGATAAAGGGAGGTTAGGTCAAGGACGGTTGGGTTGTTGCACAAACAACACGTTCCTCCCATATTTACGATAAATTTGAAGTTAGATGAAGGGAGGTTAGGTCCAGGACAGTTGGGTTGATGTGTAAAAACAAAACACATACCCAACACTATATCTACAATATTGAACACAGTTCCAAGTTTTAAAGGAGAGGGGCTGTTAGGTCCATATCCAAAACATCACTTTTCTATGAATATGGTTACAATGTTCAACAAAGATCCTAGCAGGTTAGGCACAGTGCGGATAGGTTCATATCCAAAACTTAAGTTTTCGAAGAAAAATAGATAAAATATTCAACAAAGCTCCAAGACTCTTGCAGGTTAGGCACGGGCATTTAGGCTCATATCCAAAAAAACATCACTTCTCTGAGTATATGTAGTATCAGAGGCTAGGTCCAGGTTTAGATGGAATGGGCGAAAATGCTGGTAAAATGGGTTTTGGCTGTGCTATGATACACAACATTTAGGCATATTTGGTGGAAATTGTCTCCAATTTGATGGCTATAGCTTAAATTTCCCAAACTTTAATCAAATCTGCTAGGTCAGGGATAGGTAAGGCTATGTAGGGTAGGTTGGAATATGTGAAAACTCGGGTGAAATGGTCTTTGGCTGAGCTATGTAACAAAACATTTTGGGTATATTGGGTAGAAATTGTCTTAAATTAGGTTGAATTTAGGCGAGTAAGCATAATTTTCACGAACTCTAATCAAATCTAGCTTGGGATATGCTAGGTCAGGTTAGGTATGGCTGTGTAAGGTAAGATGAAATAGGTGAAAACTTGGGTGAAATGAACTTTGGCCATGCTAAGATACAAAACATTTGGGTATATTCGGTGGAAATTGGCTTAAATTAGGATAAATTTAGGTGGGAAAGGCATAAATTTTTTGCCAACTATATGCAAATCTGACTTTGGATCTGCCAGGAGAGGCTGGGTAGGGTTGTCTAGGGCAGGTTGGAATAGATGAAAACTCAGCTAAAATGAGCTTTGGCCGTGCTATGTTCCAAAAACATTTTTGGGTATATTTGGTGGGAATTGTCTTAAATTAGGTCAAATTTATATGGGATAACTTAAATTTAGCCGACTTTAACCAAATCTAGGTTTGGATATGCTAGGATAGGTTAGGTAAGGTTGCGTAGGGTAGGATGGAATAGGAGAAAATGTAGGTAAAAATGGGCTTTGGCAGTGCTGTGATACAGAACATTTGGATATATTTGGTGGGAATTGCCTTAAATTAGATAGAATTTAGGTGGCATAGCTTAAATTTCGCAGACTTTAACCAAATCTAGGTTTGGATATGCTAGGATAGGTTAGGTGAGGTTGTGTAGGGTAGGATGGAATACGAGAAAATGTAGGTAAAAATGGACTTTGGCGATGCTATGATACACAACATTTGGGTATATTTGGTCGAATTTAGGTGGCATAGCATAAATTTCGCCGACTTTAACCAAATCCAGGTTTGGATATGCTAGGTCAGGTTTGGATATGCTAGGTCAGGTTAGGTGAGGTTGTGTAGGGTAGTATGGAATAGGAGAAAATGGGCTTTGGCGATGCTATGATACACAACATTTGGGTATATATGGTGGAAATTGCCTTCAATTAGGTGTAATTTAGGTGGCTAGCATAAATTTCGCCAACTTTAACCAAATCCAGGTTTGGATATGCTAGGTCAGGTTAGGTGAGGTTGTGTAGGGTAGTATGGAATAGGAGAAAATGGGCTTTGGCAGTGCTATGCTACGCAACATTTGGGTATATTTGGTGGAAATTGCCTTAAATTTGGTGAAATTTAGGTGGCATAGCATAAATTTCGCCAACTTTAACCAAATCCAGGGTTGGATATGCTAGGTCAGGTTAGGTGAGGTCGTGTAGGGAAGGACATATATAATATCTTAGGCTAATGAACTAGTATGTTTATGAAATAGTGTAAATTTTCCTATTTGGGGTTCGTGCTATATGGCAGATTCATATAATGTATGGACAGAGGCGACATAGGCTTGTATGTGAGGATATGGGATGCTCATATTTAGTAAGTTTAGCTAGGTTGAATTTAGTCAAATTTGCGTAGTATAAGTATATTTTTGATAGATTTAGATGAATTTAAGTTTTAACAGGAAGCATTTTGATAAGATATAGCAAATTTGTCTAAAATTATCATAGACAATACTGACTTCACCTAACCCCACCTGCCCTAACATAACTAAGGCTAGAACAAATAAGTCTGTTAGATGGTTTGAATAAATACATAAATATGGTGGCCTGATTGGAGAGAATGTAACAAGGAAGGTATTAATAAGACATAAAAACAGTGGACATATGTTAGATGAATAGTTTAGCGCTAATAATGTTGATATCTTAATGGAAAAAGAATGTGTTATATATTGAGCTCATCGGAAGTCATATGAACAATTTTTATATGTGAAATTCTGACTTTTGGGGAGTTGTTAAACTCAGCATATTATAATTAATGTCCTATATATACCCAGAAAAATATCATGCAAATTGTGTATTGTTTGTCCTAGTTGGTTGTGTTTGTACATATATATCACAATTAATATACTTGTGTATTAATTGTGCAGATTATGTATTTTGCATAAGTTGTATGATTATTGCAATTATGTATTGATTATATTTCTATAAATTGTGTATTGTTTTGTGCAAGTTGTATGTATTAATTGTATATGTTTTTGTATGTGTATTTGCGGAAATTGCATAGTTGTGTATTTAAGGAATATGTGCTAGTTATGTATTGTTCATATTTTGGTAAGTTGTGTATTGATTATATTTTTGAGCAAGTTGTGTAAATGTCGCAATTGTATTTGTGTAAATCGTGTATTTATGCTAGTTGTGTATTTTCATATTTGGGGTAGTTATGTATTGTATGTATTTGTGCTAGATATGCATTTGTACAAGTTGTGTAATAATTATGAAAGATGTGTAATATTTGTATAAGTTGTGTATTAATTGCGCATGTTGTGTAATTGCATATGGACGAATTGTTTATTTATACCTTTGCGTATTGATTGTCATTGTGCAAGTTGAGTAATTATATAGCAAGTTTTCTTGTATTAATTGTGCAAAGATGTAAAATAATTACACAAACTGTGTAATAATTGTCTATGTTTTATAATAATTTTTGTGGAAGTGGAACTGGTGCAACTGTATTTGTGTGTGAAAATTGTGTATTTTGTGTAAGCTCTGTAATCCGATAAAATAGATCTCAATGGTGTAAGTGTATTTTGGTTTATGAGTCAATGTGTGGGTATTTTGTGAAAATTATGTTTGTGAAATTGTGTAATTTTAGTGAAAGCGCATTTTTGATTGTCTAAATGCATAAGACTTTTGATATATTTGTGCAAAATACTGTACTTTGTGTAAATGTCATACTCTGAGTGTACATACAATATTGTGTAAATGGTATATTTTTGTATGCAACTGACATATTTTGTATGAAAATGTCATATTTTTTTATGTGATGGCATATTTTGAGTGTAAATAATATATTTTGTGCATAAATGGTATATTTGGCGTGTAAATGCTGTATTTTCTGTGTGTATGGCATAAATTACATCTGATTAATGGGGAAATGGTGGCAAAAAAACTAGGCTATTCTCTATGAATGCATAGGTTTTGAAGTATGTGTAGGTACGCATGATTGTATTTGCGAGTGTTGGTTTAGAAACAAGTTAGCTGATTTGCGTAGCAAGACTAGGATTTTTTGAGGTGTAGAAATGATTAGCCTATGAATATAGTGGCTAACATCCAGCTGAGTTGCTAGATGGATGAATTGAGGTGCGACATTTGGATATCTATTTGATGGATGTGAGGACAGTTGACTAGCCTATGAACACAGCCACTAATCCGCTGTACTGCCAGATGTGTGGTAACTACTTGTGGATTATAGTAGAATATCTAGCTATAGGGTTTCATAATTGCTGTTGTGTATAAAACTAGAATGATAGCTATTTATTAAAACTATTATAGTAAACTAATACTTTAAGTGGGATCCCTTGGTTGTTTTAGGCATAGGGTGGACATGAATGAGATTGGGTGGAAATATATAGGAGCTGCCTCGTATGGGCCAATAGGACCTGTGCAGTTACCTTTATTCTTATGTTCAGCTCACCTGCTATGCTGCCAGATGTACGATTCGGCTTAAATTGCAGTACGACATTTGGGCTTCTGTTATACTTTTGAACTTATCACTGAATAATGATTACAGTTGTGGATGACTAAAATGTATATTCTTTGTCCTCTGATTAGGTTAGGTGGGGATGGTTAGTCTAGTCATTTTTGAATAATAACATTAAATACATATGCCAGTAGAACGCCAAAGGTCGCATTGGTTGTCTGGTGACGTCATACATAGTTGACCAGTAAGGTGAAGTAATACCTTCATACCTATGTGCTGATGGCTAGCAATACATTATCCCTATACCCGAGTTCGCTTTTCACGATGTCACAAAACAACAACAATAACTTTTCTGTAGAATGTATTTGTTTGTTATATATAATAAGATAGGATAGGTTAGGTTAGGATGGTTTGATCGGGTTTATGAATAACAGAAAATATAAGCAATGAGCGAAAATACGAGCTATTGTAGCTGAATATCAACTTTGATGAAGCACAGAGTATAGGTGAGGTATTAAGCCAGATTAAGAGTTCACACTTATGTGTGAACCTCCCGGGATCCGCATTTAGCGCGCCTCGCGCCGCAGAAGGCCTTATTTTTTTAAAACATGAGAGGCTTGCTTTTACTGAATGAGTTTTTTTTATTTGTTATATGCCACAGCAAGGTGTGGGAGGTATGTTTTGAGAGAATGTGAGACGTGTAAGAGGTTAAGGTCAATATTGGTTACTACTGAACACGCATTGAAATCACCAATGCCCAGGCCTCTATTTTTTAATATAAACGACTGATAGCAGTTTTTCATTTTATTTTTGCCCTATGCATAATAAACGATCCTTCAAGAAAGATTGTCAAAGCTCAAATTACATTCTCTAGAATGACGACAAAGAAGAAATAGGGGTGACATGATAGAGGTGCGACTGAATGGTCATAGTAAAGGGGAATATTAATAACCTATTAAACGTATCAACATGAAACAGAATAGGAATGAATTGGATAAGTTTTATATTTAGGAAAAAAGACCTGGGTAAATACAGGTAGCAGGGAACGAACTTGAAAATACACACATAACTTCTTGCAGTGCTGAAGTTATGTTCTTCCCTCACATACATAATCCTCTTTGATGCCCTATGCATAATAAACGATCCTTTAAGAAAGATTGTCAAAGCTCAAATTACATTCTCTAGAACGAAGACGAAGAAGAAATAGGGGTGACATGATAGAGGTGTGACTGAATGGTCATAGTAAAGGGGAATATTATTAACCTATTATACGTATCAACATGAAACAGAATAGGAATGAATTGGATAAGTTATATATTTAGGAAAAAGACCTGGGTAAATACAGGCAGCAGGGGACGAACTTGAAAATACATACATAACTTCTTGCAGTGCTGAAGTTATGTTCTTCCCTCACATACATGATCCCCTTTGATAAATGTAATGGGCTATGGTTGGAAGTAAATATGAAATTAAAAATAGACTAGGGATGATGGTATTTTATATTAGGTTTCAAGGATACTGTTGTATCGCAAAACACACGACTCATAGACCGGCTTTTTAATCCCCTCGAACATGCCGGTGCAGGAACGCTGAGCGGCTAGCTGGTGACGTCATTGACCATTAGCAATGTCTGTGCAGGGTCACTGAGCCAACGAAATTTGGGGATGCCAGGGACCGGCTTTTTAATCCCTAGGCAAGTTGAATCGAGAAAACCCAGGGTGCGTAGACCGTGCCCGGAAAAAACAAAAACGCACGGTCTATGTCGTACTTCAAGTTCGTGAAACTAGGGGTGCGTAGACAGACCCCGGAAAAAAAATTGCAGGTCTAAAGTTGAAAATAACCCTGCGACGTAGAGCGGCAGTCGAAAAAAAACAACGAAAACGGCCGGTCTAAAAGTTGAAAATAACCCTGTGCCGTAGAGAGACCCTCCAAAAAACCAAAACGGACGCTCTATGGGGTGACTCCATAGAGCATCCCTCCAAAAAACAAAAACGGACGCTCTATGGGGTGACTCCATAGAGCGTCCCTGTAAAAAACCAAAACGGACGCTCTATGGCATGATGCCATAGAGCGTCCCTGGAAAAAACCAAAACGGACGCTCTATGGCATCATGCCATAGAGCGTCCCTGGAAAAAACCAAAACGGACGCTCTATGGCATCATGCCATAGAGCGTCCCTGGAAAAAACCAAAACGGACGCTCTATGGCATCATGCCATAGAGCGTCCCTGGAAAAAACCAAAACGGACGCTCTATGGCATCAATCCCACTACTGGTCTGTACCACACACCACGGTCTGTACCACACTCCACGGTCTGTACCACACACCACGGTCTGTATCACACACCACGGTCTGTACCACACACCACGGTCTGTACCACACACCACGGTCTGTACCACACACCACGGTCTGTATCACACACCACGGTTTGTACCCAACCCCCACAGTCTGTACCACAAACCACCACGGTCTGTACCACACACCACGGTCTGTATCACACACCACGGTTTGTACCCAACCCCCACAGTCTGTACCACAAACCATCACGGTCTGTACCACACACGATCACGGTCTGTACCACACATCACAGTCTGTACCACAAAACCACAGTCTGTACCACAAACCTCCACGGTCTGTACCACACACCATCACGGTCTGTACCACTCACCAATACGGTCTGTACCACACACCATCATGGTCTGTACCTCACACCAATACGGTCTGTACCACACACCATTACGGTCTGTACCACACAGCAACACGGTCTGTACCACACACCACCACGGTCTGTACCACACACCACCACGGTCTGTACTACACCACCACAGTCTATACCACAAACCTCCACGGTCTGTACCACACACCATCACGGTCTGTACCACAAACCTCCACGGTCTGTACTACACACCATCACGGTCTGTACCACACACCACCACGGTCTATACCACATACTACGGTCTGTACCACACCACCACAGTCTGTACCACAAACCATCACGGTCTGTACCACACACCATCACGGTCTGTACCACACACCATCACGGTCTGTACCACACACCAATACGGTCTGTACCACACACCAATACGGTCTGTACCACACACCATCACGGTCTGTACCTCACACCAATACGGTCTGTACCACACACCATTACGGTCTGTACCACACAGCAACACGGTCTGTACCACACACCACCATGGTCTGTACAACACACCACCACGGTCTGTACCACACAACAACACGGTCTGTACCACACACCACCATGGTCTATACAACACACCACCACGGTCTGTACCACACAGCAACACGGTCTGTACTACACACCACGGTCTTTACCACACACCACGGTCTGTACCACACACCACGGTCTGTACCACACACCACGGTCTGTACCACACACCACGGTCTGTACCACACTCCACGGTCTGTACCACACACCACGGTCTGTACCACACACCGCGGTCTGTACCACACACCAAGGTCTGTACCACACACCACGGTCTGTACCACACACCAAGGTCTGTACCACACACCACGGTCTGTATCATACACTATGGTCTGTACCACACATCACGGTCTATACCACACACCAAGGTCTGTACCACACACCACGGTCTGTACCACACACCACGGTCTGTACCACACACCACGGTCTGTATCACACACCACGGTTTGTACCCAACCCCCACAGTCTGTACCACAAACCACCACGGTCTGTACCACACACCACGGTCTGTATCACACACCACGGTTTGTACCCAACCCCCACAGTCTGTACCACAAACCATCACGGTCTGTACCACACACGATCACGGTCTGTACCACACATCACAGTCTGTACCACAAAACCACAGTCTGTACCACAAACCTCCACGGTCTGTACCACACACCATCACAGTCTGTACCACAAAACCACAGTCTGTACCACAAACCTCCACGGTCTGTACCACACACCATCACGGTCTGTACCACTCACCAATACGGTCTGTACCACACACCATCATGGTCTGTACCTCACACCAATACGGTCTGTACCACACACCATTACGGTCTGTACCACACAGCAACACGGTCTGTACCACACACCACCACGGTCTGTACCACACACCACCACGGTCTGTACTACACCACCACAGTCTATACCACAAACCTCCACGGTCTGTACCACACACCATCACGGTCTGTACCACAAACCTCCACGGTCTGTACTACACACCATCACGGTCTGTACCACACACCACCACGGTCTATACCACATACTACGGTCTGTACCACACCACCACAGTCTGTACCACAAACCATCACGGTCTGTACCACACACCATCACGGTCTGTACCACACACCATCACGGTCTGTACCACACACCAATACGGTCTGTACCACACACCAATACGGTCTGTACCACACACCATCACGGTCTGTACCTCACACCAATACGGTCTGTACCACACACCATTACGGTCTGTACCACACAGCAACACGGTCTGTACCACACACCACCATGGTCTGTACAACACACCACCACGGTCTGTACCACACAGCAACACGGTCTGTACCACACACCACCATGGTCTATACAACACACCACCACGGTCTGTACCACACAGCAACACGGTCTGTACCACACACCACGGTCTTTACCACACACCACGGTCTGTACCACACACCACGGTCTGTACCACACACCACGGTCTGTACCACACACCACGGTCTGTACCACACTCCACGGTCTGTACCACACACCACGGTCTGTACCACACACCGCGGTCTGTACCACACACCAAGGTCTGTACCACACACCACGGTCTGTACCACACACCAAGGTCTGTACCACACACCACGGTCTGTATCATACACTATGGTCTGTACCACACATCACGGTCTATACCACTCACCAAGGTCTGTACCACACACCACGGTCTGTACCACACACCAAGGTCTGTACCACACACCACGGTCTGTACCACACACCAAGGTCTGTACCACACACCACGGTCTGTACCGCACACTATATCCTTCAATAACGATGACATATTTGCCAAAGTGCTCTAAAGTTATAAACTAATTCTACCGTCCCCTGAGCTTTATGAGAATATTGAGTGAGACATACAGGAAGGGGGAGAGGTAGGTGAGGGGGCTACAGGAAGGGGGAGAGGTAGGTGAGAGCTAGAGGAAGGGGGAGAGGTAGGTGAGAGCTACAGGAAGGGGGAGAGGTAGGTGAGAGCTACAGGAAGGGGGAGAGGTAGGTGAAGGCTAGAGGAAGGGGGAGAGGTAGGTGAGAGCTACAGGAAGGGGGAGAGGTAGGTGAGAGCTACAGGAAGGGGGAGAGGTAGGTGAAGGCTAGAGGAAGTGGGAGAGGTAGGTGAGAGCTAGAGGAAGGGGGAGAGGTAGGTGAGGGCTACAGGAAGGGGGAGAGGTAGGTGAAGGCTAGAGGAAGGGGGAGAGGTAGGTGAGAGCTAGAGGAAGGGGGAGAGGTAGGTGAAGGCTAGAGGAAGGGGGAGAGGTAGGTGAGGGCTACAGGAAGGGGGACAGGTAGGTGAGGGCTACAGGAAGGGGGACAGGTAGGTGAGGGCTACAGGAAGGGGGACAGGTAGGTGAGGGCTACAGGAAGGGGGACAGGTAGGTGAGGGCTACAGGAAGGGGGACAGGTAGGTGAGGGCTACAGGAAGGGAGAAAGGTAGATGAATTTCTTTGTTTGTGAGCAGGTTTGTAGTTTACTTTTGAGCAGGTTTCTAGTGTTCTTGTTAACAGGGTTTTAGTGTGTTTGTGAGCCGGCTGTAGTGTGTGTGTGTGTGCTTATGAGCAAATGTTGTTGTGTGTGTGTACTTGTGAGCGAAGTTGTAATGTGCTTATGAGCAGGGGTTGTTGTGTGTACACTTGTGAGCAGAGTTGTAATGTGCTTATGAGCTGCGGTTGCTGTGTGTACACTTGTGAGCAGAGTTGTAATGTGCTTATGAGCTGCGGTTGCTGTGTGTACACTTGTGAGCAGAGTTGTAATGTAACAACTGAAGCTGTTTTAAAATAAGTAATTGTATGGGAGGCATTGGGATATGCCCTTGTACAAAAGTTAGAGACAAGTGGTAGTTGACCTGACCCGACGTCACGGAGTATCTCCCCGGCGATTAGCAGTTTAGATCGCAAAATGGCCGGCACCTTTGTCTTAAGCAACGTATAATTAATTATTTTACAGAAGTCAGTAATTTAGAGAAATTCCAGTCTTCATTCATATTGTATTCAATTGTATTCCTGTTTAAAGTATCAACAGTATCCTCAATAGTCGGAATACTGAGTAAGTCACCATCAGTGACGTCACTAGCCGGGACTAGCCTTTGATGCGAGCGATTTTGGCGACCAAAGGTCACGGGTCACCAATGCCTTCCACATTTAGTAATTTTCAAAGATCAAATAGCCATTTTGTAATTGGAAATAGCCTTTCACAAAGATGCCTCTGTAATTACCTTCAGTTTAAAGGAGTTCAACCATTTGGGTTGTTCAGGGCAACAGAGATTAGTTGTTTACCTTAAACCTTGCTAGTAAACTTAGTGAACCTGGCGTAGGAATACTCTAGCCTCGTGGTGAGGAAGGGTTACTCAGGCAGTGTGGGCAGGTCAGCAACTGAGAGAGGTCGTCCATCTCCACCTCTCCCCAAGACCAGCACTCCATCTAGCTGGTTGTAGTAAAAGGTAGAGTCTGCTATAGTTTTGTATAGGGAATTAGTTCATATCATGCCTCTAGGAAGTATGAACTATTGGGAGTGCTTTTATTTAGATTTTGTTAAGATTTTGAATAAATAAACCAGTTAGTTGTAATTTGCATTTCATTATTTCCATGTTTTCATGCTATCATTGTCCTTGGCACGTGGTCTCCACGCGTCTGAGTTTAGTTGGGCCACAAGCCTAGCAAAGCGTAAGAGTTCAGTTATCCCTTTGTTTGCTATAATTTCCCACACTTAACGTAGATTCTTCCCTCCTGTTCCAAATAACTGGGGATCAAGCCCCAAGGTCATAATGAGTGCTTAATCGGTACAGACCCCGGTTACTGACGCTCCTTGTTAATGGTCTGGTGGTGGCAGCAGGAGGAGATTCTAGAGTTTGCTAGGAGTCTAGTACCACGTCGTGAGGCTGTAGAATCTTAGCCGGTCAAAATGGCTAAGACCACGTGGGATTCGGCTTAGAGTAGCTCTAGGGTCCCTTGGTAGAAGAGAAGTAAATAGAATACGGGCAGGGGTAAGGGCGAGTAGGAGCAGAGCAGAGATTATACCCCCCCCCCCCCCCCCCGTGTTACAGTAATGTGCATGTGAGTAGGGCTGCAGTTTGTGTGCTTGTGAGCCTTCCGCAGTGTCCTTGTGAGCCGAGCTGTAGTGTGTGTTCGTTTGAACATGGCTGTATTGTCTGTGCCTGTGAGTAGAACTGTAGTGAGTTTGTGAGCAGGGATGTAGCGCGTGCGACCGTTCGCAGGGCTGTAGTGTGCTTGTTGGGACGGCTGTAGTGTGTGTGCTTGTCGGGACGGCTGTAGTGTGTGTGCTTGTTGGGACGGCTGTAGTGTGTGTGCTTGTTGGGAAGGCTGTAGTGTGTGTGCTTGTCGGGACGGCTGTAGTGTGTGTGCTTGTTGGGACGGCTGTAGTGTGTGTGCTTGTCGGGACGGCTGTAGTGTGTGTGCTTGTCGGGACGGCTGTAGTGTGTGTGCTTGTCGGGACGGCTGTAGTGTGTGTGCTTGTCGGGACGGCTGTAGTGTGTGTGCTTGTCGGGACGGCTGTAGTGTGTGTGCTTGTCGGGACGGCTGTAGTGTGTGTGCTTGTTGGGACGGCTGTAGTGTGTGTGCTTGTCGGGACGGCTGTAGTGTGTGTGCTTGTCGGGACGGCTGTAGTGTGTGTGCTTGTGGGACAGGGTTTTTGTGTGTGTGCTTGTAAGCCTTGCTGCAGTGCGTTTGTGAGTCGGACTGTAGTGTACTCACCTAGTTGTGCTTGCGGGGGTTGAGCTCCGGGTCTTTGGTCCCGCATCTCAACTGTCAATCAACTGATGTACAGATTCCTGAGCCTACTGGGCTCTATCATATCTACATTTGAGTCTGTGTATGGAGTCAGCCTCCATCACATCACTGCCTAATGCATTCTACCTGTTAACTACTCTGACACTGATAAAGTTCTTTCTAACGTCCCTTTGGCTCATTTGGGTACTCAGTTTCCACCTGTGTGCTCTTGTTCGTGTACCACCCGTGTTCTCTTGTTCGTGTACCACCCGTGTTCTCTTGTTCGTGTACCACCCGTGTTCTCTTGTTCGTGTACCACCCGTGTTCTCTTGTTCGTGTACCACCCGTGTTCTCTTGTTCGTGTACCACCCGTGTTCTCTTGTTCGTGTACCACCCGTGTTCTCTTGTTCGTGTACCACCCGTGTTACACAGTTTATCTTTATCTACACTTTCAATTCCTCTGAGAGTTTTTTTGGGTAGTGATCATATCTCCTCTTACTCTTCTGTCTTCCAGTGTCTTGACGTGCATTTCCCCGCAGCCTTTTTTCGTAATTCATGCCTCTTAGTTCTTGGACTAGCCAAGTGGCATACCTCTTAACTTTTTCAAGCGTGTTTGACAAGGTACGGGCTCCATGCTGGGGCCGCATACTCCAGGATTGGGCTTACATATGTGGTATACAAGGTTCTGAATGATTTCTTACACAGGTTCCTTAAGGCAGTTCTGATGTTAGCCAAGCTCGCATACGCTTCAAATGTTATTCTTTTGATGTGGGCTTCAGTAGACAGCTTTGGTGATATCAACTCCTAGACCTTTCTCTCTTTCCGTTTCATGAAGGACTACATCTCCCATTCTGTATCCTGTGTCTGGCCGCCTATTTCCACTGCCTAGTTTCATTACCTTATATTTACTAGGGTTGATTTTTTGTAGCCATTTGTTGGACCATTCATTCAGTCTGTCTAGGTTATCTTGTAGCCTCATACTTTCTTCCTCGGTCTTAAACCTCCTCATAATTTTTGCATCATCAGCAAACAATGAGAGGAATGACTCTATATCGTCTGGAAGATCATTTACATACATAAGAAACAGTATGGTTCCAAGGACTGAACCCTGCGGGACTCCACTGGTGACGTCTCGCCAATCTGAGACCTCACCCCTCACAGTGACTCGCTTTCTTCTGTTACTTAGGTACTCTCTTATCCAATGGAGTATCTTCCCTTTCTCTCCTGCTTGCATCTCCATCTTTCGCATTAGTCTCTAGTGTGGTACTGTGTTAAAGGCTTTCTGGCAATCCAAAAATATGCAGTTTGCCCACCCCTCACTTTTTTGTCTGATTCGTGTTGCCTGTTCGTAGAACTCAATTAATCCTTTGAGGCATGACTTGCCATGCCTGACACCTCGTTGGTGTTGTCATAAAGTTCCTTCGCTCCATATGTTCCACTAGCTTTTTTCGCACAATTCTTCCCAATAGCTTGCATGGTATGCAAGTTAGAGACACTGGACTGTAGTTCAGTGCCTCCTGTCTATCCCTCTTCTTGTATATCGGGACTACGTTTCACGCCATCCAAATTTTTGGCAGTTCACCTGTTAAAAGTGATTTGTTATACACTATGGAGAGTGGCAGGCACAGGGATTCTGCTCCTTCCGACCTTTAGTATCCATGGTGATAATCCATCCAGGTCTATAGCCATTGTCACATCCATCTCTAGCAAAAGCTTCCTTACATCCCACTGGTAATCTCAAATTCCTCTAGTTGTGCCTGGCTAACTATTCCTTCTCCTATTTCTGCAACTTCTCCTTGCTCTAATGTGAAGACTTCCTGGAATTTCTTATTGAGTTCCACGCACACATCTTTTTCGTTTGTAGTGAATCTGTCTGTCCATATCCTCAGTTTCATTACCTGTTCCTTCCTTGTTGATTGCTCCTGATGTGGCTGTGCAGCTATTTACGGCGAGTCTTAGCCTTGCTATGTCGTTTTCATATTGCCCTTTTGCCTCTCTTCTCACCCTGACGTATTCATTCCAGGCTCTCTGGTATCCTTCTCTGCTCTCTAAGCTCTCTGCTTATCCTTCTTTCCTATTATTTCTATAGTTTCTCCACGCTCTTTTACTTTGTTGCTTAGCTAGCTTACATCTCTGATTAAACCATGGGTTTCTCATCTGCATTTTATTTTTTACCTTTTGGGCTGGGATAAACTTTTCTGCGGCCTCCTTGAACTTATGCGTGATGTATTCCATCATGTCTTGGGTCGTCTTTCCTCATAGCTCGGTTTCCCATGTTATATCCGTTAGGAATTTTCTCATCTCCTCACAGTTTCCATTACGGAATGCTAGCCTTTTGTTTTCAGTTCCCTTTCTCGAGTATTTAACAATTCTTTGACCAGATACTCAACGTCAATACACTGTGATTGCTCATTCCTACATGGGGCCACGAAGTAAATTTCCCTTATGTCGAAGTCCTGGCAGCAAATCGATCCCAGAATGGATTAGTCGTCTCTGGAATAGCTGCGACATTGCTACAAGATTGAAGAACTGCTCATTCTCCTTTGAAATTGCCATTGTACATGCTATTTATTGAAATTCCCGCGTGCAACATTTCAAAAGCATCCGGCATGGGAAAAGTATTGCAAAAATGCAAATATTGTTTAAGATGCATGCACAGTGGCCCACAAAAAAAACGTTCGAGGCTCTTTATCGATCATTGCAAGATTTGCGTGAAAACATCAGATCATTTGGGAACGCATTAATATTGTTTGCAGGAGATTTAAGGCAAACATTACCTGAAATTCCTCGATCCACACCATATGAGGAAATAAATACCTGCCTGAAATGCTCTACTTTGTGACGCCACGTAAAGACGTTAACATTAACTACAAATATGTGTGTCCAGCTGCAAAATGATCCATCAGCTGAGATATTCTCAAATCAATGTCTGGAAATTGGAAATGGAAACGTGCTGGTTGATCTGAGCTCTGGACGAATTTCATTGCCTCATAACTTCTGCAATTAAATGACGTCAAAATAAAAATTGTCTGAAAAAGTATTTCCTAATATTCAGAATTTGTTGAAAAAGTATTTCCTAATATTCAGAATTTGTTGAAAAAGTATTTCCCAATATTCAAACAAATTATAATAATCACGATTGTCTGAGTGAACGAGCTATTCAGGCGGTCCAGATTAAAGCCGTCAACAACTTAACAATATTATTCAGTCTAACATACAAAGGGAAGCACTGACATACAAGTCCGTCGACACTGTTGAGGAAGGAGATGAAGCGGTTAATTATCCAAACAGAATTTTTTAATTCACTCGATGTGCCAAGGATACCACCACACGTACGGCAATTGAAAATAGGCGTGCCAATTATCATGTTGCGAAATATCAACCAGCCAAACCTTTGCAACAGCATGCAGCTTGCAATACAAAAATATTCAGCAACGTCGTAGAAACAACAATCTTAACAGGACCTTTGAAAAGTGAAGATTTCCTCATTCCTCGAATTTCTATGATTCCAACGGATCTGCCATTTCAATTTAAGAGATTGCAATTCCCAATTCGATTGGCGTTTGCAATCACCATCAACAAAGCTCAGGGCCAATCTTTAGAATTGTGTGGTTTAGATCTAGACACGGATTGCTTGTCACATTAACAAATGTGTTATGTGCTCTAGAGTTGGCAGACCAGACAATCTCTATATCTACACAGACAATACAACTACAAATAATATTGCATACCCACAAGAATTGTGAAATTAAGCATATTAAAAATGTGCGCTTTCTCTTTTCTTTCCTTTCCATTTACCCAGACTGAGCCACAGCAACGCATGGTGGGTACAGCTAGTGAGACAATAAAAAAGTTATGAAATTAACACACGTCACTCAGACAAGAATATATCAATACAATAACCGTTAGTCACCGAGGTTCTTAGTGTGTGGTGAAGGTTAATCCTTTAATGCCTGAACAGGTGTCCAGAGAATATCACATGCAGGTAAACATTTTGACACGTGTGGGTCCCCTTAATTGTTCTACCCTTCACCTGCTGTGGGTGGAGGAGGCTGTAGACTTAATCGGAACTTATGTATATATGATTTATATGGTATTTTATTAAATAAAGATAAAAAAAATTTACTCACTAAGATGTAACCTCACCGCCTTTAAAGGCTCTCCATAGCCCGTGCTGCTGGAAATTCTTGTTCTGAGTAGCTAAATCTAAAGCAACAACATCACTAAGATTTTACGGGCTATTCATGCCCGTGCCCCCTCTTGGGTGGCTTAATCTTCATCAATCAATCACTATGATTAATTAAAAGTCAACTTAGAACAGCAGTAGACATATTGTACATACAGACGGTCTGCCATAACATCTAAACTCCTTATACACGTGTCCCTAACAGCCAGACGATAACCTTCCAGTTTCACTGACACGGGCTAACATAGCTGGCCACTTGGGGTGCGTAGATGGTGGTTTTCTACCCTCTTTCACCTCCAGCACCACCGCACGTGGCTGACCAAGTGAGGTTACTCGTTCAGATGACAGGTACAAGGGCTCACGTGTGTGGGGCGCGTAGGAGACATGGGGCGGAGGCCCCCGCACGTGGGTGGACAATGCAAGCACGGGCCCGGAGTGTGTAGCTTGACACGGTGGGCCATATGACACGCACACACTGAAGGGTGGGCTCAGGCACGACACTAAAGGGTGGGCTCAGGCACGACACTAAAGGGTGGGCTCAGGCACGACACTAAAGGGTGGGCTCAGGCACGACACTAAAGGGTGGGCTCAGGCACGACACTAAAGAGTGGGTTTTATTCACAAAACACAGTCAGTCTCTGCAGGTCTGGATTCAATCCAATCTTGCAGAACTCGAGCGGCGAGGATCTGTCGAGCACTTATATAATCTCAACCCTTGAATGCGTACCTGGATTAAGACGATTATAACTTATCGCCTTTGGCCTCAGCCCGTCACTACTGACTTGCACTCATGTGGTTATATCTTTCTCTACAACAGTTATCACTATTTAACTTCGAATCAAGGAAATTTCGCGGTCGTGATTCTGAGACGATCGGCAGTTATCCTAAATTTACGCGCGGTAAGATCCGAGTCTTTATGAGTTTCTAGATGTGATTAACACTAATTCCGTTGTTATTAGTACAAAGCCCGTCCACTTGAGGTGACCTCCCGGGGCACAATGACGCTCCACAGTTATGGGCTGTTTGACTAGTGTCTTCCTTTTCCACAAGGCTAGTTAACAGTAGCCACACAGTACTGTAGTGACACAGTACTGTAGTGACACAGTACTGTAGTGACACACTACTGTAGTGACACACTACTGTAGTGACATAGTATTGTAGTGACACACTACTGTAGTGACCCACTGCTATAGTGACCCACTGCTGTAGTAACCCAGTACTGTAGTGACACAGTTCTATACTGACACACTACTGTAATGACACACTACTGTAGTGACACACTACTGTAGTGACACACTACTGTAATGACACACTACTGTAGTGACACAGTTCTATACTGACACACTACTGTAGTGACACACTACTAACCCAGTACTCAGTAACAGTACACAGTAACCCAGTACTGTAGTGACACAGTTCTATACTGACACACTACTGTAGTGACACAGTACTGTAGTGACACAGTACTGTAGTGACACAGTACTGTAGTGACACAGTACTGTAGTGACACAGTACTGTAGTGACACAGTACTGTAGTGACACACTACTGTAGTGACACAGTACTGTAGTGACACACTACTGTAGTGACACAGTACTGTAGTGACACACTACTGTAGTGACACAGTACTGTAGTGACACACTACTGTAGTGACACAGTACTGTAGTGACAGTACTGTAGTGACACAGTACTGTAGTGACACAGTACTGTAGTGACACACTGCTGTAGTGACACTCCTGTAGTGACACAGTACTGTAGTGACACACTACTGTAGTGACACAGTACTGTAGTGACACAGTACTGTAGTGACACAGTACTGTAGTGACACAGTACTGTAGTGACACACTGCTGTAGTGACACTCCTGTAGTGACACAGTACTGTAGTGACACAGTACTGTAGTGACACAGTACTGTAGTGACACAGTACTGTAGTGACACAGTACTGTAGTGACACACTACTGTAGTGACACAGTACTGTAGTGACACAGTACTGTAGTGACACAGTACTGTAGTGGCACAGTACTGTAGTGACACAGTACTGTAGTGACACAGTACTGTAGTGACACAGTACTGTAGTGACACAGTACTGTAGTGACACACTACTGTAGTGACACAGTACTGTAGTGACACAGTACTGTAGTGACACACTACTGTAGTGACACAGTACTGTAGTGACACAGTACTGTAGTGACACTCCTGTAGTGACACAGTACTGTAGTGACACAGTACTGTAGTGACACAGTACTGTAGTGACACAGTACTGTAGTGACACAGTACTGTAGTGACACAGTACTGTAGTGACACACTACTGTAGTGACACAGTACTGTAGTGACACAGTACTGTAGTGACACACTACTGTTGTGACACAGTACTGTAGTGACACAGTACTGTAGTGACACAGTACTGTAGTGACACACTGCTGTAGTGACACAGTACTGTAGTGACACAGTACTGTAGTGACACACTACTGTAGTGACACAGTACTGTAGTGACACAGTACTGTAGTGACACACTGCTGTAGTGACACTCCTGTAGTGACACAGTACTGTAGTGACACAGTACTGTAGTGACACAGTACTGTAGTGACACAGTACTGTAGTGACACACTACTGTAGTGACACAGTACTGTAGTGACACAGTACTGTAGTGACACAGTACTGTAGTGACACAGTACTGTAGTGGCACAGTACTGTAGTGACACTCCTGTAGTGACACAGTACTGTAGTGACACAGTACTGTAGTGACACAGTACTGTAGTGACACAGTACTGTAGTGACACACTACTGTAGTGACACAGTACTGTAGTGACACAGTACTGTAGTGACACACTACTGTAGTGACACAGTACTGTAGTGACACAGTACTGTAGTGACACTCCTGTAGTGACACAGTACTGTAGTGACACAGTACTGTAGTGACACAGTACTGTAGTGACACAGTACTGTAGTGACACAGTACTGTAGTGACACAGTACTGTAGTGACACACTACTGTAGTGACACAGTACTGTAGTGACACAGTACTGTAGTGACACACTACTGTTGTGACACAGTACTGTAGTGACACAGTACTGTAGTGACACAGTACTGTAGTGACACACTGCTGTAGTGACACAGTACTGTAGTGACACAGTACTGTAGTGACACACTACTGTAGTGACACAGTACTGTAGTGACACAGTACTGTAGTGACACACTGCTGTAGTGACACAGTACTGTAGTGACACAGTACTGTAGTGACACACTACTGTAGTGACACACTACTGTAGTGACACAGTACTAACCCAGTACTCAGTAACAGTACACAGTAACCCAGTACTGTAGTGACACAGTTCTATACTGACACACTACTGTAGTGACACAGTACTGTAGTGACACAGTACTGTAGTGACACACTGCTGTAGTGACACTCCTGTAGTGACACAGTACTGTAGTGACACACTACTGTAGTGACACAGTACTGTAGTGACACAGTACTGTAGTGACACTCCTGTAGTGACACAGTACTGTAGTGACACAGTACTGTAGTGACACAGTACTGTAGTGACACAGTACTGTAGTGACACACTACTGTAGTGACACAGTACTGTAGTGACACAGTACTGTAGTGACACACTACTGTAGTGACACAGTACTGTAGTGACACAGTACTGTAGTGACACTCCTGTAGTGACACGGTACTGTAGTGACACAGTACTGTAGTGACACAGTACTGTAGTGACACAGTACTGTAGTGACACAGTACTGTAGTGACATAGTACTGTAGTGACACAGTACTGTAGTGACACAGTACTGTAGTGACACAGTACTGTAGTGACACACTACTGTAGTGACACAGTACTGTAGTGACACAGTACTGTAGTGACACAGTACTGTAGTGACACACTGCTGTAGTGACACAGTACTGTAGTGACACAGTACTGTAGTGACACACTACTGTAGTGACACACTACTGAAGTGACACAGTACTGTAGTGACACAGTACTGTAGTGACACAGTACTGTAGTGACACAGTACTGTAGTGACACAGTACTGTAGTGACACACTACTGTAGTGACACAGTACTGTAGTGACACACTACTGTAGTGACACACTGCTGTAGTGACACTCCTGTAGTGACACTCCTGTAGTGACACAGTACTGTAGTGACACACTCCTGTAGTGACACAGTACTGTAGTGACACACTACTGTAGTGACACACTACTGTAGTGACACAGTACTGTAGTGACACACTACTGTAGTGACACAGTACTGTAGTGACACACTACTGTAGTGACACACTACTGTAGTGACACACTACTGTAGTGACACAGCACCATAGTGACACTGCACCATAGTGACACTGCACCATAGTGACACAGCACCATAGTGACACTGCACCGTAGTGACACTGCACCATAGTAACACAGCACCATAGTGACACTGCACCGTAGTGACACTGCACCATAGTGACACTGCACCATAGTGACACAGCACCATAGTAACACAGCACCATAGTGACACTGCACCATAGTGACACAGCACCATAGTGACACTGCACCATAGTGACACTGCACCATAGTGACACAGCACCATAGTGACACTGCCCCATAGTAACACAGCACCATAGTAACACTGCACCATAGTGACACAGCACCATAGTGACACAGCACCATAGTGACACTGCACCATAGTGACACTGCACCATAGTAACACAGCACCATAGTAACACTGCACCATAGTGACACTGCACCATAGTGACACAGCACCATAGTAACACAGCACCATAGTGACACAGCACCATAGTAACACTGCACCATAGTGACACAGCACCATAGTAACACTGCACCATAGTGACACAGCACCATAGTGACACAGCACCATAGTAACACAGCACCATAGTGACACAGCACCATAGTGACACAGCACCATAGTAACACAGCACCATAGTGACACAGCACCATAGTGACACAGCACCATAGTGACACTGCACCATAGTGACACAGCACCATAGTAACACTGCACCATAGTGACACAGCACCATAGTGACACAGCACCATAGTGACACAGCACCATAGTGACACAGCACCATAGTGACACAGCACCATAGTAACACAGCACCATAGTGACACAGCACCATAGTGACACAGCACCATAGTGACACTGCACCATAGTAACACAGCACCATAGTGACACTGCACCATAGTGACACTGCACCATAGTGACACAGCACCATAGTAACACTGCACCATAGTGACACAGCACCATAGTGACACAGCACCATAGTGACACAGCACCATAGTGACACAGCACCATAGTGACACTGTACCATAGTAACACTGCACCATAGTGACACAGCACCATAGTGACACAGCACCATAGTGACACAGCACCATAGTGACACAGCACCATAGTGACACAGCACCATAGTAACACAGCACCATAGTGACACAGCACCATAGTAACACAGCACCATAGTGACACTGCACCATAGTAACACAGCACCATAGTGACACTGCACCATAGTGACACTGCACCATAGTGACACAGCACCATAGTAACACTGCACCATAGTGACACAGCACCATAGTGACACAGCACCATAGTGACACAGCACCATAGTGACACAGCACCATAGTGACACAGCACCATAGTGACACTGCACCATAGTGACACAGCACCATAGTAACACTGCACCATAGTGACACAGCACCATAGTGACACAGCACCATAGTGACACAGCACCATAGTGACACAGCACCATAGTGACACTGCACCATAGTGACACAGCACCATAGTGACACAGCACCATAGTGACACAGCACCATAGTGACACAGCACCATAGTGACACTGCACCATAGTGACACAGCACCATAGTAACACTGCACCATAGTGACACAGCACCATAGTGACACAGCACCATAGTGACACAGCACCATAGTGACACAGCACCATAGTGACACTGCACCATAGTGACACAGCACCATAGTGACACAGCACCATAGTGACACAGCACCATAGTAACACAGTACCATAGTGACACAGCACCATAGTGACACAGCACCATAGTGACACAGCACCATAGTAACACTGCACCATAGTGACACAGCACCATAGTGACACAGCACCATAGTGACACAGCACCATAGTAACACAGCACCATAGTGACACTGCACCATAGTGACACAGCACCATAGTGACACTGCACCATAGTGACACAGCACCATAGTGACACTGCACCGTAGTGACACAGCACCATAGTGACACAGCACCATAGTGACACTGCACCGTAGTGACACAGCACCATAGTAACACAGCACCATAGTAACACAGCACCATAGTGACACAGCACCATAGTGACACAGCACCATAGTGACACAGCACCATAGTAACACAGCACCATAGTGACACAGCACCATAGTAACACAGCACCATAGTGACACAGCACCATAGTGACACAGCACCATAGTGACACTGCACCGTAGTGACACAGCACCATAGTGACACAGCACCATAGTGACACAGCACCATAGTAACACAGCACCATAGTGACACAGCACCGTAGTGACACAGCACCATAGTAACACTGCACCATAGTAACACGGCACCATAGTAACACTGCACCATAGTGACACAGCACCATAGTGACACAGCACCATAGTAACACAGCACCATAGTAACACAGCACCATAGTGACACGGCACCATAGTGACACAGCACCATAGTAACACAGCACCATAGTGACACAGCACCATAGTGACACAGCACCATAGTAACACATCACCATAGTGACACTGCACCGTAGTGACACAGCACCATAGTAACACTGCACCGTAGTGACACTGCACCGTAGTGACACAGCATAGTGACACAGGGCGCTTTACGCTGCCTACGCGAGACCAGTCTTAGAGTATGCCGCCCCATTATGGACTCCCCACTAGAAGTTAATATACAAGGAAAGTGGAAAAGGTTCAGAACTTGGCAACGAGATTCGTCCCAGCGTTACGAGAGTTAGGGTATGAAGAGCGCCTAAAGGAACTGAGCCTTACGACACTAGAAAAAAGAAAGGAGAGAGGGGATATGAAAAGAACATATAAAATACTCAGGGGAATTAACTGAGTGGTAATAGACGAAATGTTCACACAGAATAGTAACAGACCGATGGGACATGGGTGGAAGCTGGAAACTCAGATGAGTCACAGAGATCTTTGGAAGTTTTCTTGAAGCATGAGAGTAGTGGAAAAATGAAATGCACTTAAGGAGCAGGTTGTGGATGCAAATTCTATTCATAATTTTAAACCTATGTATGATAGGGAAATAGTACCGGAGTCATTGCTGTATACAACCGATGGCTCGAAAGGTGGGATCCAAGAGTCAATGCTCGAGCCTGCAGGCACAAATAGGTGAGTACAAATAGATGAGTACGCACACACACACACACGACCAGGCAACAAAAAAAAGGCAAGAAAGAGAAGGATGGGCAGACTGCATACTTTTGGATTGTCAGAAAGCCTTTGATACAGTGCCACACAAGAGGCTAGTGCGAAAGTTGGAGATGCAGGCTAGAGTGAAAAGGAAGGTACTCCGGTGGATAGAGGAGTACCTAAGCAACAGGAGACAACGAATCTGTGTGAGGGGTGAGGTCTCAGATTGGCGAGACGTTACAAGTGGAGTCCCGCAGGGGTCAGTCCTTGGACCTATACTGTTTCTGGTATATGTAAATTATCTCCCAGAGGGTATAGATTCGTTCCTCTCAATGTTTGCCGACGATGCAAAAATTATGAGGAGGATTCAAACAGAGGATGATAGTAGGAGGCTACAAGATGACCTAGATAGACTGAGTGAATGGTCCAACAAATGGCTGTTGAAGTTCAACCCGAGTAAATGCAAAGTAATGAAACTAGGCAGTGGAAACAGTAGGCCAGACACAGGATACAGAATAGGAGATGAAGTACTTAATGAAACACACAGAGAGAAAGATCTAGGAGTTGATATCACACCAAACCTGTCTCCTGAAGCCCACATAAAGAGAATAACGTCTGCGGCATATGCGAGGCTGGCTAACATCAGAATGGCGTTCAGGAACCTGTGTAAGGAATCATTCAGAATCTTGTACACCACATATGTAAGACCAATCCTGGAGTATGCGGCCCCAGCATGGAGCCCGTACCTTGTCAAGCACAAGACGAAGCTGGAAAAAGTCCAAAGGTATGCTACTAGAATGGTCCCAGAACTAAGAGGCATGAGTTATGAGGAAAGGCTGCGGGAAATGCACCTTACGACATTGGAAGTCAGAAGAGTAAGGGGGGACATGATCACAACCTACAAAATCCTCAGGGGAATCGACCGGGTAAACAAGGATGAACTATTCAACACTGGAGGGACGCGAACAAGGGGACACAGGTGGAAACTGAGTACCCAAATGAGCCACAGAGACATTAGATAGAACTTTTTCAGTGTGAGAGTAGTTAGTAAATGGAATGCACTAGGAAGTGATGTGGTGGAGGCTGACTCCATACACAGTTTCAAATGTAGATATGATAGAGCCCAGTAGGCTCAGGAATCTGTACATCAATTGATTGACGGTTGAGAGGTGGGACCAAAGAGCCAAAGCTCAACCCCCGCAAGCACAATTAGGTGAGTACACACACACACACACACACACACTTACACACACACACACACACACAAGTAAACTAGGAGAATGGGCACTAGAAGAAAACCCAGACATAATAGCACTCACAGAAACAAAGCTAACAAACACCATAACAAACGCAGTGTTTCCACAGGGCTACTATGTAGTGAGGAAAGAGAGAGAAGGGAGAGGAGGAGGTGGTGTAGCTTTGCTACTAAGAGAAGGTTGGAGTTTCGAAGAGATGGTAATTCAGAACTGTGAAGGTTTCAGTGACTACATATCAGGCACCATAGCAACTGGAGGACAGAAAATTATAGTAGTAGTCATATATAACCCCCCACCGAATGTCAGAAGACCCAGACAGGAATATGATAGAAACAACTTGGCCACCATCAATATAATAGAGAGAGCAGCTTCTGTGGCTAGCAGGAACGGATACAGGCTACTAATCATGGGTGACTTCAACCATGGAAGGATAGATTGGGGGAACAGAGACCCACATGGAGGCCCAGACACATGGAGAGCTAAGCTGCTGGATGTGGCAACAAGAAACTTTCTAAGTCAACACGTCAAGGGACCGACAAGAACGAGAGGAGGGGACGAACCAGCCTTGCTTGATCTGATATTTACCCTAAATGAGTCGGATATAAGGGAAGTTAAATTGGAAGCCCCCTTGGGAATGAGTGATCATAGTGTATTGAGCTTTGAGTACCTGGTTGAGCTAGGAATTATCACCCCCAAAAAAGAACTGGGAAACAAAGGGCTGGCGTACCGAAAGGGAAACTATGAGGAGATGAATAAATTCCTATGGGATATACATTGGGACACAGAACTCGGAACCAAGTCCGTACAAGACATGATGGACTATGTCACCCAAAAATGTCAGGAGGCTGTAAGCAGGTTTGTCCCAGCCCAACAGAGAAGCAAAGGAAGAATCCGTGGTTTAATAGAGAATGTATGAAAGCAAAGGAGCTGAACAAAAGGGCATGGAGGAACTTCCGTAATAACAGAACACCAGAAAGTAGAGAGAGATACCAGAGAACCATGAACGAGTATGTTAGTGTGAGAAGAGCAGCTGAGAAAAGGTATGAAAATGATATAGCTAATAAAGCCAAGACCGAACCAAAGCTACTACACAGTCACATCAGGAGGAAGACAACAGTGAAGGAACAGGTGATGAAACTTAGGGTGGGCGAGGACAGGTACACAGAGAATGACAAAGAGGTGTGTGAAGAACTCAACAAAAGGTTCCAGGAGGTCTTTACAATAGAACAGGAAGAAGTCACGGCGCTAGGAGAGGTGGCAGCAAACAGGTGACCGTGGAAAGGTTCGAAATTACAAGAGATGAGGTCAAGAAGCACCTATTGGAGCTGGACGTGAGAAAAGCTGTTGGGCCGGATGGAATCTCACCATGGGTATTGAAAGAGTGTGCAGGAGCACTTTGCTTGCCACTCTCCATAGTATATAGTAGGTCACTGGAAACAGGAGACCTACCAGAAGTATGGAAGACTGCTAATGTAGTACCAATATTTAAAAAGGGTGACAGACAAGAGGCACTGAACTACAGGCCAGTGTCCTTAACTTGTATACCATGCAAGGTGATGGAGAAGATTGTGAGAAAAAACCTAGTAACACATCTGGAGAGAAGAGACTTCGTGACAACCCATCAACATGGGTTCAGGGAGGGTAAATCTTGCCTTACAAGCTTGATAGAATTCTATGATCAGGTGACAAAGATTAAGCAAGAAAGAGAATGATGGGCGGACTACATTTTTTTGGACTGTCGAAAAATCTATGACACAGTACCCCATAAAAGGTTGATGCATAAGCTGGAGAAACAGGCAGGAGTAACTGAATTACCTGAGTAACTGAGGGAATTATGAACAGATGAGAAGTTTCCTAAGTGAAATACCTTGGAACACAGACCTCAGAGATAAATCTGAACAGGGTATGATGGACTATGTTACCCAAAAGTGTCAGGAGGCAGTAAACAGGTTCATCCCGGCCCAAAGGGAAAAATCCGAGAAGCAACAGAAGAATCCATGGTATAATAGGGCATGTATGGAAGCGAAGAAACTCAACAAAAGGGCGTGGAGGAACTTCCGGAATAACAGAACACCAGAAAGCAGAGAGAGATACCAGAGAACCAGGAATGAGTACGTCAGGGTGAGAAGAGAAGCAGAGAAAGGTTTTGAAAATGATATAGCAAACAAAGCCTAGACCGAACCAAAGCTACTCCACAGTCACATCAGAAGGAAAACAACAGTGAAAGAACAGGTATTGAAACTTAGAACAGACGAGGACAGGTATACAGAGAATGACAGAGAGGTGTGTGAAGAACTCAACAAGAGGTTCCAGGAGGCCTTAACAATAGAAAAAGGTGAGGTCACTGTGCTAGGAGAAAGGGAGGTACACCAGGCGGCCTTGGAAGAGTTCAAAATTTCGAGAGAGGAGGTCAAGAGACACCTGCTGGATCTGGATGTTAAAAAGGCTGTTGGTCCAGACGGGATCTCACCATGGATACTGAAAGAGTGTGCAGAGGCACTTTGCTTGCCACTCTCCAAACTGTATAGTAAGTCACTGGAGACGGGAGACCTACCCGAAATATGGAAGACGGCGAATGTGGTCCCAATATATAAAAAGGGCGACAGGCAAGAGGCACTGAACTACAGGCCAGAGTCCTTGACTTATATACCATGCAAGGTGATGGAGAAGATCGTGAGAAAAAACCTGATAACACATCTGGAGAGAAGGGACTTCGCGACAAATTGCCAACATGGGTTCAGGGAGGGTAAATCTTGCCTTACAGGCTTGATAGAATTCTACGATCAGGTGACAAAGATTAAACAAGAAAGAGAAGGGTGGGCAGACTGCATTTTCTTGGATTATCGGAAAGCCTTTGACACAGTACTTCATAAAAGGTTAATGCATAAGCTAGAGAAACAGGCAGGAGTAACTGGTAGGGCGCTCTAGTGGATAAGGGAGTACCTAAACAATAGGAAGCAGAGAGTTACAGTGAGGGGTGAGACCTCAGACTGGCGTGAAGTCACCAGTGGAGTCCCACAGGGCTCTGTACGTGGACCTATCCTGTTTCTGATATACGTAAATGATCTCACAGAGGGTATAGACTCATTCCTCTCAATGTTTGCTGACGACGCCAAAATTATGAGAAGGATTAAGACAGAGGAGGACAGCTTGAGGCTTCAAGAAGACCTGGACAAGCTGCAGGAATGGTCGAACAAATGGCTGTTAGAGTTTAACCCAAGCAAATGTAATGTAATGAAGATAGTGGTAGAAAGCAGGAGACCAGATACAAGGTACCATTTGGGAGATGAAATACTTCAAGAGTCAGATAGAGAGAAAGACCTGGGGGTTGATATCACGCCAGACCTGTCCCCTGAAGCTCATATCAAGAAGATAACAGCAGCAGCATATGCCAGGTTGGCTAACATAAGAACGGCCTTTAGAAACTTGTGTAAGGAATCTTTCAGAACATTATATACCACATATGTCAGACCAATCCTGGAGTATGCGGCTCCAGCATGGAGTCCATATCTAGTCAAGCATAAGACTAAACTGGAAAAAGTTCAAAGGTTTGCCACCAGACTAGTACCCGAGCTGAGAGGTATGAGCTATGAGGAGAGACTACGGGAATTAAACCTCACTTCGTTGGAAGACAGAAGAGTTAGGGGGGACATGATCACCACATTCAAGATTCTCAAGGGAATCGACAGGGTTGATAAAGACAGGCTGTTTAACACAAGGGGCACACGCACTAGGGGACACAGGTGGAAACTGAGTGCCCAAATGAGCCACAGAGATATTAGAAAGAACTTTTTTAGTGTCAGAGTGGTTGACAAATGGAATGCATTAGGAAGTGATGTGGTGGAGGCTGACTCCATACACAGTTTCAAGTGTAGATATGATAGAGCCCAATAGGCTCAGGAACCTGTACACCTGTTGATTGACGGTTAAGAGGCGGGACCAAAGAGCCAGAGCTCAACCCCCGCAAGCACAACTATGTGAGTACAACTAGGTGAGTACACACAGACACACACACACATTGTGTGTGTGCATTGCTGTAAACAACCGATAGCTGGAAAGGCGGGATCCAAGAGTCAATGCTCGATCCTGCAAGCACAAATAGGTGAGTACAAATAGGTGAGTACACACACACACACACACACACACACACACACACACGCACACACACACACACACACACACACACACACACACACACACACACACACACACACACACACACACACACACACACACACACATTGAAGTGAAACAGTGTATCTGAGTGAATGAATAACTAGTAAACTAACTCAAACCACAAGAAAGTGAAGAAAGAAAGTAGAAACAGTGACATTGATAATAAGTGTTGAATACATTGTGCATTGTGAAATAGTGGAGCAGATCTCGCTGTGGCCGCAACCTCCCCAACCTCAATCATTGACCGACCATGACCTCACACCGGCCGCAACTTTATCTGAAGCACCGCCGAGAGAGACACCTGGATATTTGCTGGTCATTTGTGTAGCAGATCGTGCAAGGTAATGGGAGCGCCTGTTGGCTAAGGTTGTTTACTGCAATGTCGAAATCAGGAAGTGCCTCTAAGTCAAGCAGCAGCAGGAAAGAGGAGGAAGATAGATTTGTAGCAAGCTAATAATGACATTTTTTTTGGAGAGGAGGGACGTTTGGATAGAGGATCTAATCCAGGCCATTTATGAGTGAGATCTTTCAACATATACAGGACAAGGTTGAGACACAAGCAAGAGCTGGGGAACTATATTCAGGGAAAATTAGAAAGAGTAGGGAAGCATGGGAGAGTGAATGTGCTTGGCTTGCAAATGAATTAGTCAGAGCTAACATCATTGCTAGGGACAGTGGATTTGTGGAGGTTGGATTAGTGAGTGTGGGAGGGACAGGGAAGGGGGGGTATCCAGGAAAGGGGGCAACAAGCATGAGAGTGAATCACTGAGAAGGCGGTCAAGTATCCTCCAAGGATTATTCAAATCTAGGGCAACATCATGACATGAAACAATAGAAATGGAAAAAAAATATATTACATGAGATTTTGGGATGTATTAGAGCCTTGATGGCAGGAAATGAGGTGAAACTCAGCCGTCGGATT
This sequence comes from Procambarus clarkii, assembly GCF_040958095.1. Lineage (NCBI taxonomy): Eukaryota > Metazoa > Arthropoda > Malacostraca > Decapoda > Cambaridae > Procambarus > Procambarus clarkii. The sequence continues at coordinate 26,474,924 of NC_091160.1, forward strand.
GAACCTTACAATTGTAACAAGACTCGGCCTGTTCTGGTACAATTTTCTAATGAAGAGGCAGTGGATTACATAATGAAGAACAATCATTTACTCAGAGGCAGCGAAGCCCTTTACAATGTGTTTATTGAGAGGTATATGATGAAAGATGAACGAATAGCCAGCAAGGCGACGTAGCCTGCACGTCACCGTACCCTCCCAAGTAGCCCCACCACTCCTTCCCAATTCCCTCAGCCTTCCACCCCTACTATCCTTCTCCCCAACCTCTCAACCTCTATCTGACTATCAGTCTCACTTTACTTCTTAACCTCCTATGCCATTCAGACCCTCCCTAATTTCAGACCCATTATGCCTTTCCTACCCCTCCCCCCTAGATGCCCAGACCCATTCGCCCCCCAAGCATCCCCAAGCCCCCATTCTCCCCCAGACACCCCTCAATCCCACCAGACCCCCAGAGAAAGGGTGAACTCTGGTACCAGAGTTTCCAAAATGAGTCTCAAGGTTTGGTACACCAATGCTGGTAGAGTATCCAATAAAGCAAAAGAGATAACAGAAGGAGTTAGTGAGGAAGATCCAGCCATAGTTGCAATAGTGGAAACTAAAATAAATGGCAAGATCTCAGATACTATTTTTCCAGAGTGTTACCAAATGAGAAGTAAAGAAAGGACACAGAGACAGGGAGTAGTAATGGCACTCTTAATAAAGCAGAAATGGAAGTTTGAAACCTGAAAAATCGGGGGACCAATCGTCGCACAAGCTCCATACATGGAACTCTGACAGCAGATGCGAAGAAGATTGTGATCTTGATAATCTACAATCCCCACCAAACAGTCAAATGCCCAGGCAGGAGTATGATGACAACAACAAGGCATGGATAGATGAACTGCAGAGGGCAGCACCAACAGCTCACAGAATGAGAGCGAAACTACTAGTCATGAGGGACCTAAATCACAGTGAGATCAATTAGGAAGCAAGGATTCCCCATGGCGGGGAGAAAAGTTAGTAGACGTTATAAACAGGAACTTTCTAACACAATAAGTGAAGGAAGACACAGGGGAAAGAGGAGGAGATACGCCGAGCCTATTAGACCTGATTTTCACACAGAAAGCAGAATTTGATTTTCACCCATCAAGAATTTGGAACAAAAAATACCAGTGACCTTTGTGTCCTAGTCTTTGACTACATGATGGAACTTAAAATTGGGAACAAAAAACAAGACGTCTGGGAAAGAAGAGTTGACTACATGAAAGAGGGACTAGAGGAGGATAAGGGACTATCTGGGAGAAGTGCAGTGGGAAGAAGAAATTAAAGGAAAAACAGTGCAAGATATGATGAACCAAGTCAAATGGAAATGCAAGGAGGCCGAGGAGAGATTTATACCAACAGTAAAGGAAAAATATAGAGGTAATATAATAACCCATTATTTAATAGGCAATGTCAGGAAGCAAAAATGAGAAGTAAGAGGGAGTGGAGAAAGTACACAAGACAAAGGGAAGAGGACAATAGGATCAGATGTAGCAGAGCTAGGAACGATTACATTAACATAAGAAGAGTATCAGAAAGAAATTATGAGAATGATATTGCAATCAAAGCGAAAAAGCAACCTAAATTACTACATAGCCATATAAGAAGAAAGATGTCGGTGAACGACCAAATGACAAGACTAAGGAAAACGGAAGGGGCCTATACAGAAAGTGACTAGGAAATCTGCAAGGCACTGAATTCTAAAAACGGCAGCGGAGGCCCTCAGTGTGCCTCTGGCAATGATCTTCAATGAGTCACTTATGTCAAGAGAATTTCTCAGTTGCTGGAAGAAGGCAAATGTCGTTCCGATTTTCAAGAAAGGAGATAGAGAGGAGGTACTTAACTACAGACCTGTATCACTAACAAGCATCCCCTGCAAAATACTTTAACGGATAATTAGGCTAAGACTTGTTGCACCCTTGGAGACCATTAGGTTTGTAAACAAACATCAACATGGATTCTGGAAAGGGAAATCATGCTTAACAAACCTTTTGGAATTCTGTGATAAAATAATAAGGATAAAGCAGGACAGAGAAGGTTGGGCAGACTGCATATTTTTGACTGCCAAAAGGCCTTTAATATAGTACCACCCATGAGACTGCTATTCAAACTTGAGAGGCAGGCAGGAGTAAGTGGAAAACCCCTAACATGGGTAAGGAACTACCTAACAGGAAGGAGCTGGAGAGTAATGGAAAGGGGCGAGAAGACAGACTGGCGAGCAGTAAAGAGTGGAGTACCTCAAGGATCGGTGCTGGGACCAATTCAATTCCTAATTTACATAAATGACATGTTTACAAAAGTAGAATCCTACATGTCGATGTTCGCGGATGACACAAAATTAATGAGAAGAGTTTTGCCAGATGTGGATTGTAGGATCCTCCAAAAGGACCGAACAGGTTGCAGAGATGGTCAGAGAAAAGGCTACTGGAGTTCAACACTAGCAAATGTAATGTTATGGAAATGGGATCAGGTGATAAGAGACCAAAGGGACAGTACAAAATGAAGGGGAACTGCCTATGACGATTTAAGAAAGAGACCTGGGAGTGGACGTTACACCTAATCTTACTCATGAGGCACATATAAAGAATTTAGAATAACGACGGCAGCGTACTCTACACTGGCAGAAGTTAGAACATCATTCAGAAACCTAAGAGAGGAGGCTTTTAGGGAGCTTTACACTGCCTACGTGAGATCACTCTTAGAATATGCCTCCCCATCATGGAGTCCCCACCTGAAGAAACACACAAGGAAACTGGAAAAGGTTCAGAAGTTAGCGACAAGGTTCGTCCCAAAGTTACGAGGGATGGGATATGAAAAGCGTCTGAAGGAACTGAACCTTACGACACGAGAAAAAAGAAGGGAGAGGGGGGGCATATGATAGAAACGTGTAAAATACTAAGGGGAGTTGACAAAGTGGAAATAGACAAAATGTTCAAGCTTAATACTAACAGAACAAGGGGATATGGGTGGAAACTCAGATTAGTCATAGAGATGTTAGGAAGTTTTCTTGTAGCATGAGAGTAGTGGAAAAATGGAATGCACTTAAGGAGCAGGTTGTGGAAGCAAACTCTATTCATAATTTAAAAACTATATATGATTTTGAAATGGGACAGGAGTCAGTGCTGTAAACAACCGATGGGTAGAAAGGCGGGATCCAAGAATCAATGATCTTGCAGGCACAAATAGGTAAGTACAAATAAGTGAGTACAAACACACACACACACACACACACACACACACACACACACACACACACACACACACACACACACACACACACACACACACACACACACACTCACACACACCCCACACACACCCCACACACACACACACACACACACACACACACACACACACACACACACACACACACACACACACACACACACACACACACACACACACACTCACACACACCTCACACACACACACACACACACACACACACACACACACACACACACACACACACACACACACACACTCACACACACCCCACACACACACACACACACACACACACACACACACTCACACACACCCCACACACACCCCACACACACACACACTCACATAAACACTGGAGTCTGGAGGCGTGAGAGACACACATGTGTCAGTAGGCGTCCGCAAATAACTTCAATTGTCTTGAGACATTGAAGTGTTACGAAGACAAGAAACATTGGTTTTTGTCACAGGAGTGTATACAAATGCAGTGATCAAGTATATAGTGAGCTCCTCCAGCGGTAGATCAATTAAGAAAATATAATAAGTTGAATGGCAAGATCAGTGCCATATCATGGGACAGTTAGCCAGGACCTACGAATTGCTTTGCCGAGTATTGTATTGTGAAGCGGATTTATAGCATATATAGTGATCGATCCCCCAAAGTGTGTGCACCTCTTAGGAACGAATACTATGTTCCACATATTGATTGACGATCAGTGAGGAAGATAAGAACAAGTAGTATAACAGGAACACGTGGAGACATCCAGGAATACGTGGATACATCCAGGAACACGTGGAGACATCCAGGAACACGTGGAGACATCCAGGAATACGTGGAGACATCCAGGAATACGTGGAGACATCCAGGAACACGTGGAGACATCCAGGAATACGTGGAGACATCCAGGAATACGTGGAGACATCCAGGAACACGTGGAGACATCCAGGAACACGTGGAGACATCCAGGAACACGCGGAGACATCCAGGAACACGCGGAGACATCCAGGAACACGCGGAGACATCCAGGAACACGCGGAGACATCCAGGAACACGCGGAGACATCCAGGAACACGCGGAGACATCCAGGAACACGTGGAGACATCCAGGAACACGTGGAGACATCCAGGAACACGTGGAGACATCCAGGAACACGTGGAGACATCCAGGAACACGTGGAGACATCCAGGAACACGTGGAGACATCCAGGAACACGTGGAGACATCCAGGAACACGTGGAGACATCCAGGAACACGTGGAGACATCCAGGAACACGTGGAGACATCCAGGAACACGTGGAGACATCCAGGAACACGTGGAGACATCCAGGAACACGTGGAGACATCCAGGAACACGTGGAGACATCCAGGAACACGTGGAGACATCCAGGAACACGTGGATACATCCAGGAACACGTGGAGACATCCAGGAACACGTGGAGACATCCAGGAACACGTGGAGACATCCAGGAACACGTGGAGACATCCAGGAACACGTGGAGACATCCAGGAACACGTGGAGACATCCAGGAACACGTGGATGACAGAGCAGCAGTAGAGGAATGGTGACTTAACCCCGTCATATGGACATCACCTCAAACTCGCCAAGAATGTGCTTAATTGGGATGAGTTGATGGTAGGTAACCCTCTTTAAGTCCTCAAATAAGGTATACAGAGTGACTTAAAATAATTATTTTAAAATATATCTGAGATATTTAGACCTACAATTCCGGGTGGATCATTCTGGGTACAGGTTCTTGACACCTATATGCGACACAGGTCCTGGTGACCGTCAAAACTCCCTCTCACCTCATCCCTCCCACCAACTTCCCACGTCTCACACTCTCCCAAAACACCCCTCTCCTCCTCCCCTATGAACTCCCCCCCCCCCCACCCCGCACGAGCGCACACGCACTTACGGACGCACGCACCCACACAAATACATACTATACACACACACACACACATGCGCACACTGTAAGGAATCTTTCAGAACCTTGTATACCACATATGTAAGGCAGTGTATGGAGTATGCAGCCCCAGCATGGAGTCCGTATCTAGTCAAGCACAAGACGAAGCTAGAAAAAGTTTAGAGGTATGCCACTAGGCTAGTCATAGAACTAAGAGGCATGACTTACGAGGACAGACTACGTGAACTGCACCTCACGTTGCTGGAAGACAGAAGAGCTACGAGAGACATGATCACCACATACAAAATTCTCAGGGGTATTGACAGAGTGGACTAGGATGGATTATTTAACACGGGTGGTACACGCACAAGGGGACACAGGTGGGAGCTGAGTACCCAAATGATCCACAGACATTAGAAAGAAGTTTTTCAGTGTCAGAGTAGTTAGTAATTGGAATGCACTAGGAAGTGATGTGGCGGAGGCTGATTCCATACACAGTTTCAAATGTAGATATGAAAGAGCCCAGTAGGCTCAGAAATCTCTACATCAGTTGATTGACGGTTGAGAGGCGGGCCTAAAGAGCCAGAGTTCAACCCCCGCAAGCACAATTAGGAGAGTACAGATACAAACACGCACACGCTCGCACACACACACACACACACACACACACACACACACACACACACACACACACACACACACACACACACACACACACACACACACACACACACACACACACACACAAACACACACACACACACACACATTCTCCCACGCCCCCCCCTCTCCCCCATCCCACCTAAGTCTTCCCCTCTCCCCCATCCCACCTAAGTCTTCCCCTCTCCACCACTCCCCTAAACCCTCCCCTCTTCCTCACCCACCTCAGCCCTCCTTTTCCCCCCACGCCCCCCAATCTCTCCCCCTTTTCTCCCCACCCCCAAAGCCCCCCCATCTCCCCTATCCCCCAAAGCCTCTCCTCCCCCCATGCTGCCCCAACCCTCCCTCTCCCCCCCCCCAACCCTCCTCCTCTCACTCTCCCCCCAACCCTCCCCCTCTCACCCACCCACCCCCCTACCCCTCCACCTCTCCCCCACCCCCCAAGCCCTCCCTCCTCCACCTCTCCCCCACCCCCCAAGCCCTCCCTCCTCCACCAGTCTCCCCGTCCCAGATCCCCCCAGCTCCCACTCACCCCAGATCCCATAGGTCCAATCCAGAGGAGAAGCAGAAGAGAGTCAGTTTCAGGTGATGTACTCGAACATAGATGGGATCACAAGCAAGACAAGTGAACTAAGGGAAAGAACACAAGAAGTGAACCCAGATGTAATCGGACTCACTGAAACATAACTTTCTGGAATCATAACGAATGCCATGTTTCCCCAGGAGTACACAGTAATAAGGAATGAGAGGGAAGGTAGGGGAGGAGGCAGTGTGGCCCTACTCATGAGAAAGGAATGGAGTTTTAAGGAGATGGCTATCCCGGGCTGTGAGGGGTTCAGAGACTACATAACAGGCACCATAACAATGGGAGGACCAAGAATAGTAGTAGCAGTAATATATAACCCTCCACCAAATGACAGAAGACCCAGTCAAGAGTATGAAAACAACAACATGGCAGTTAACACTATAATTGACAGGGCAGCCTCTGCTGCCTGTAGAAATAGATCCCACCTGCTCATCATTGGCGACTTCAATCACGGAAGGATTGACTGGGAGAACAAGGAACCGCATGGAGGCGAGGGTACGTGGAGAGCTAAACTATTGGAGGCGGTGACTAGAAACTTTTTAACCCAGCATGTCAGAGAACCCACAAGGATGAGAGGCAATGATGAACCAGCGAGACTCGACCTAGTCTTCACTGTGAACGACTCCGACATAAGAGAAATCGGTTTTGAGGACCCAGTAGGAATGAGCGACCACAGTGTACTGGTATTTGAGTAAATGATTGAAGAAGGGTTATTGAACTCGAGGAGGGATACCGAAACCAAAAGGTTAGCATACCGAAAGGGAAACTATGAGGGGATAAGAAAATTCCTAACAGTTATAGCATGGGAAACAGAGCACAGGGGAAAGACGGCCCAAGATATGATGAACTACATCACGCAGAAGTGCAAGGACGCAGCAAACAAGTTTGTCACAGTCGAAAAGGAAAACAGTGAAATGAAGATGAGAAACCCATGGTTTAATCAGAGATGTAGGCTAGCTAAGCAGCAAATTAAAAAGGCATGGAGAAACTATAGGAATAACAGGACACTTGAGAGCAGAGAAAGATACCAGAATGCCAGGAATGAATATGTCAGGATGAGTAGAGAGGCAGAAAGACAATACGAAAATGACATCGTAAGCAAGGCAAAGATTCAGCCTAAATTGCTGCATAGCCACATCAGGAGAAAAGCAACAGTACGAGAACAGGTTATGAAATTAAGGATAGGAGCGGAAGGATTCACTACAAACGACAAGGAAGTGTGTGAGGAACTGAATAAGAAATTCCAGGAGGTCTTCACCTTAGAGCAAGGAGAAATTCCAGAGATAAGAGAGGGAATAGCTAATTAGGAACCACTGGAAGAGTTTGAGATTACGAGCGGGGAAGTAAGGAAGTGTTTACTAGAGTTGGATGTGACAAAGGCTATAGGCCCAGATGGAATCTGCCCTTGGATACTAAAGGAAGGAGCAGAAGAACTGTGCCTATCACTCTCCAAAGTGTATAACAAATCACTGGCAAAAGGGGAACTGCAAGATATTTGGAAAGCAGCTAACGTAGTCCCAATATACAAGAAAGGGGATAGAGAGGAGACACTGAACTACAGGCCAGTGTCCCTAACCTCCATACCATACAAGCTGATGGAGAAGATTGTGCGAAGAAAGCTAGTGGAGCATCTGGAACGAAAGAACTTTGTAACACAGCATCAACATGGGTTCAGGGATGGCAGGTCCTGCCTCACACGGTTACTTGAATTCTACGACCAGGTAACAAAAATATGGCAAGAAAGAGAAGGATGGGCAGACTGCATATTTTTGGATCGTCAGAAAGCCTTTCATACAGTACCACACAAGAGGCTAGTGAAAAAACTGGAGATGCAGGCTGGAGTGAAAGGGAAGGTGCTCCATTGGATAAAGGAGTACCTAAGCAACAGGAGACAACGAGTCAGTGTGAAGGGTGAGGTCTCAGATTGGCGAGACATTACAAGTGGAGTCCCGCAGGGGTCAGTCCTTGGACCTATACTGTTTCTGATATATGTAAATGATCTCTCAGAGGGTATAGAATCGTTTCTCTCAATGTTTGCCGATGATGCAAAAATTATGAGGACGATTGAAACAGAGGATGATAGTATGAGGCTACAAGATGATCTAGACAGACTTAGTGAATGGTCCAACAAATGGCTGTTGAAGTTCAACCCAATTAAATGCAAAGATATGAAACTAGGCAGTGGAGACAGGAGGCCAGACAGAGGATACAGAATAGAAGATGAAGTACTTAATGAAACAGACAGAGAGAAAGATCTAGGAGTTGATATCACACCAAACCTGTCTCCTGAAGCCAACATAAAAAGAATAACGTCTGCGGCATATGCGAGGCTGGCTAACATCAGAACAGCGTTCAGGAACCTGTGTAAGGAATCATTCAGAATCTTGTACTCCACATATGTTAAACCAATCCTGGAGTATGCGGCCCCAGCATGGAGCCCATACCTTGTCAAGCACAAGACGAAGCTGGAAAAAGTCCAAAGGTATGCTACTAGACTAGTCCCAGAACTAAGAGGCATGAGTTACGAGGAAAGGCTGCGAGAAATGCACCTTACGACACTGGAAGACAGAAGAGTAGGGGGAGACATGATCACAACCTACAAAATCCTCAGGGGAATCGACCGGGTAAGCAAGGATAAACTATTTAACACTGGTGGGACGCGAACAAGGGGACACAGGTGGAAACTTAGTAACCAGATGAGTCACAGAGACGTTAGAAAGAATTTTTCAGTGTCAGAGTAGTTAATAAATGGAATGCACTAGGAAGTGATGTGGTGGAGGCTGACTCCATACACAGTTTCAAATGTAGAAATGATAGAGCCCAGTAGGCTCTGGAATCTGTACACCAGTTGATTGACGGTTGAGAGGCGGGACCAAAGAGCCAAAGCTCAACCCCCGCAAGCACAATTAGGTGAGCACACACACACACACACACACACACACACACACACACACACACACACACACACACACACACACACACACACACACACACACACACACACACACACAAACATACACACACACACTCACCATATCACTCTCCCAATACACTCCCCCACCCCCCTACAATTGACCATATTGACAAACACATGCACACAAACACAAACAGGCACGCGCACACATGCACACTCATGCACGCACACACGCACACACTGGTGTGTTTGCCCCAACTACCACGGGGGCCTGGTAGCCCGGTGGATGGCGCGCAGGGCTCGTAATTCTGTGGCGCGGGTTCGATTCCCGCACAAGGCAGAAACAAATGGGCAATGTTTCTTTCACTCTGAATACCCCTGTTACCTAGCAGTAAATAGGTACCTGGGAATTAGTCAGCTGTCACGGGCAGCTTCCTGGGGTGTGTGTGTGTGTGTGTGGTGTGGGGAAAAAAAGTAGTTAGTAAACAGTTGAATGACAGTTGAGTGGCGGGCCGAAAGAGCAAAGCTCAACCCTCGCAAACACAACTAGGTGCATACAACTAGGTGAATACACTTCACACACCCATCCACTACACCCACTCACCCATCCACTGCACCCTCTCACTCATCCACTATACCCACTCACCCAGTACACACACACACCATACACATACACTCACACTAACATACTCAAACACTCCCACACACGCACACAAACACACACAAACACACACACACACACACATACATTGGATTGGAAAATTTGAAAAGGAAACACACACACCACTCATTGGATTAGAGAACTGGAATACGGAACAAACATGGCATAGGGGAAGACGTCACACAGTGGGAGGAGAAGGACAAGATGACTCGCTTCAGGAGATACTCCTTCAAATTTAGAGGGAAATCAGGGAGGAGCTAAGGGTAATGGGATAAAAGGTAACAAACCTGCAAGACGAGCTGAATGAGGCAAGGGAGGAGATTAAAAACCTGAACGAGAATCCTGCCCAATACCAGACACGAACCAGCCCTCAGGAAGACGGTAATGTATCCGCAGAAGGGACTTCTACAGTACAACCCTCATTTGCACATATACTTAGGAGGACCCCAGAAGTTGTCACTGTAGTACTGAAAATTGCCATGAAAGTTGCTACTTCTCAGGAAGCAGAAAGTTGCACTAGCCGACTGATAGAGAGGAAAAGAGCAGTAATTGTAGTAGGTATCAAGCGGAGTGGTCCTACTCATGAGCAAGGAATGGAGTTTCAAGGAGATGGCTATCCCAGGCTGCGAAGGGTTTAGAGACTACATAACAGGCACCATGACGATGGGAGGACCAAGAGTAGTAGCAGCAGTGATATATAACCCTCCACCAAATGACAGAAGACCAAGGCAAGAGTATGACAGAAACAACATGGCAGTTGACACTATAATTGAAAATGCAGTCTCTGCTGCCTGTAGAATTCCATCCCATCTGCTCATCATGGGGTACTTCAATCACGGAAGGATAGACTGGGAGAACAAGGAACCTCATGGAGGAGAGAAAACATGGAGAGCTAAACTACTGGTGGTGGTAACAAAAACCTTTTTATGCCAGCATGTCTGGGAACCCACAAGAATGAGAAGAAACGATGAACCAGCAAGACTCGACCTAGTCTTCGCACTGAATGACTCCGACATAAGGGAAATTGACTTCGAGGCCCCAGTAGGAATGAACGATCACAATGTACCGACGTTTGAGTATCTGGTCGAAGAACGGTTAAAGTACTCGGGAAAGGGAGCTGAAAGCAAAACACTAGCATTCTGTAATGGAACCTATGAGAAGATAAAAAAATCCTAACGGATATACCTTGGGAAACAGAGTTCAGGGGAAAGACGGCCCAAGACATGATAGAATACATCACACAGAAGTGTAAGGAGGCAGCAGAAAAGTTTATCCCGGCACAAAATGAAAAAAATTAAATGAAGATGAGAAACCCATGGTTTAATCAGAGATGTAAACTAGCTAAACAACTTAGTAAAGAGCATGGTGAAACTGTAGAAATAACAGGACACTTCAGAGCAGAGAAAGATACCAGAGAGCCAGGAATGAATACGTCAGGGTGAGAAGAGAGGCAGAAGAGCAATATGAAAAGGACATAGCAAACAAGGCTAAGACTCAACCTAAACTGTTGCACAGCCACATCAGGAGAAAGACAACAGTGAAGGAACAGGTAATGAAACTGAGGATAGGGGCAGACAGATTCACTACAAACGACAAAGAAGTGTGCGAGGAACTCAATAAGAAATTCCAGGAAGTCTTCACATACGAGAGAGGAGAAGTTCCATAGATAAGAGAAGAAATAGTTAACCAGGCACCACTAGAGGAATTTGAGATTACCAGTAGGGGATGTTAGGAAGCTTTTGCTGGAGTTGGATGTGACAAAGGCTATAGGCCCGGATGGAATATCGCCATGGATATTAAAGGAAGAAGCAGAAGCACTGTGCCTGCCACTACAAGAAAGGGGATAGACAGGAGGCACTGAACTACAGCCCAGTGTCCCTAACTTGCATTCCGTGCAAGTTACTGGAGAAAATTGTGCGAGAAAAGCTAGTGGAACATCTGGAGAGAAGGAACTTTGTGACACAACACCAACATTGTTTCAGAAATGGCAAGTCATGCCTCACTGAATTAATTGAATTCTACGATCTGACAACACGAATCAGGCGGGAAAGAGGGGGTGGGCACACTGTATATTTTTGGATTGCCAGAAAGCCTTTCGCACAGTACCACATCAGAGACTAGTGCGAAAGTTGGAGATGCAGGCAGGAGTGAAAGGGAAGGTACGCTATTGTATAAGGGAGTACCTAAGTAACAGAAGACCGCGAGTCACTGTGAGGGGGTAAGGTCTAAGGTTGAATACACACCTATGCCCCCCACACAAACACGCAACGCACACACACGCAACACACACACACACACACACACACACACACACACACACACACACACACACACACACACACACACACACACACACACACACACACATGAATCAGGAATCTGTACACCAGTTGATTGACGGTTGAGAGGCGGGACCAAAGAGCCAGAGCTCAACCCCCGCAAGCACAACTAGGTGAATTAGGTGATTAGGTGAGTACACACACACACAGGGGGCATATACTGAAAGTGACAAGGAAATCTGCGAGGCACTGAATGCCAGTTTCCATGGAGTGTTCACTACCGAGCCTGAGCAGCTCCCATTGTTGGAAGGGGTTACCCTAGATGAAAGACTATCAGATATAGAGGTGACAGCAGAGGAGGTAATGAAACAGTTGACAACTCTAGATGCAACTAAAGCAGTTGGACCAGACAAAGTATCACCGTGGATACTAAAAGAAGCAGCACAGGCCCTCAGCGTGCCTCTGGCAATGATCTTTAATGAGTCACTTATGTCAGGAGAATTGCCCAGTTGCTGGAAGAAGGCAAATGTCGTGCCGATCTTCAAGAAAGGTGATAGGGAGGAGGCACTTAACTATAGACCTGTATCACTGACAAGCATCCCCTGTAAAATACTGGAAAGAATAATTAGGCTACGACTGGTTGCATACCTGGAGAACATTAGGTTTGTGAACAAACATCAACATGGGTTCTGGACAGGGAAATCGTGCCTAACAAACCTTCTGGAATTCTATGATAAAATAACGAGGATAAGACAAGACAGAGATGGTTGGGCAGACTGCATATTTCTGGACTGACAAAAAGCCTTTGATACAGTACCGCACATGAGACTGCTGTTCAAGCTCGAGAGGCAGGCGGGGTTGGGGGGAAAGGTCCTAGCATGGATAAGGAACTACCTAACAGGAAGGAGCCAAAGAGTTACGGTAAGGGGCGAGAAGTCGGACTGGCGAACAGTAACAAGTGGAGTACCACAAGGATCGGTGCTGGGACCAATTCTATTTCTTGTATATGTTAACGACATGTTTACAGGCGTAGAGTCCTACATGTCGATGTTTGCGGATGACGCAAAGTTGATGAGAAGAGTTGTGACAGATGAGGATTGCAGGATCCTCCAAGAGGACCTGAACAGGTTGCAGAGATGGTCAGAGAAATGGCTACTGGAATTCAACACGAGCAAATGTAAAGTTATGGAAATGGGACTAGGAGATAGGAGACCAAAGGGACAGTACACAATGAAGGGAAACAGCCTACCTGTAACGACGCGTGAAAGAGACCTGGGGGTGGACGTAACACCTAATCTATCTCCTGAGGCACATATAAATTGGATAACGACAGCAGCGTACTCTACACTGGCAAAAGTTAGAACATCATTCAGAAACCTAAGTAAGGAGGCATTTAGGGCGCTTTACACAGCCTACGTAAGGCCAGTCTTAGAGTATGCCGCCTCATCATGGAGTCCCCATCTGAAGAAGCATATAATGAAACTGGAAAAGGATCAGAGGTTTGCAACGAGACTCGTCCCAGAGCTACGAGGGATGGGGTATGAGGAGCGCCTGAGGGAACTGTGCCTTACGACACTAGAAAGAAGAAGGGAGAGGGGGGACATGATAGGAACGTATAAGATACTCAGAGGAATTGACAGAGTGGACATAGAAGAAATGTTCACACGGAATAGTAACAGAACGAGAGGACATGGATGGAAGCTTGAAACTGAGATAAGTCACAGAGATGTTAGGAAGTTTTCTTTTAGCGTGAGAGTAGTGGGAAAATGGAATGCACTTCAGGAACAGGTTGTGAAAGCAAATACTATTCATAATTTTAAAACCAGGTATGATAGGGAAATGGGACAGGAGTCATTGCTGTAAACAACCGATGCTCGAAAGGCGGGATCCAAGAGTCAATGCTCGATCCTGCAGACACAACTAGGTGAGTACAACTAGGTGAGTACACACACACACACACACACACACACACACACACACACACACACACACACACACACACACACACACACACATATACAACCGTTTGGCTTTACCACCTGATTTGTAAATAATTCTGCTTCAATGAAATATTGAGAAAATGATGACAGACGGAGCACCTTGGAGTGGCTCGCCACAGACCTCTAATATGAGGCGACCTGTGACGCAGCGAGGGAAAATGCTCGGCTTGTTAGCCCAGCTGGTTACTTCCGGCTGAGCGACGCTAACAATGGAACGTAACGAGACGAGACATCTCTCTCCCGAGGGTACAGCCTCCATGACCCCTCACACAGAACCCACACCACTCTCTCTCCTAGTGAGAGGGGTGAGAGGGAGCAGTCTCCAGACACCTCTCGCCAAATCCGAACCCGTCTCCTCCGAGTGAGAGGGGGACCAGCCACCTGACCTCCTCTTCCTCAAGGAACGGGGAGCCGCCTCCAGGATTCCTCTCTTCTTTCAGAGAGGGAGTGACGGAGTGTTTACCAAGTTTAACGCAACAGCAAACCCAAACACAATGACAAGTTTACTTTTGCGGGAAACTCAGCCACGTATGTCAAGGCCAGGCAGGCGGGGTCCTCGTCTGGTGCTCTCATTTAATGAAACAACATAGAGAACACTTTCTCGACACAAGACTCTTATACGTCTTAAGATACATTAAAACGTTAGTACTCACTGTAAACACAGTACTGTGGTGATACAGTATTGTTCTGACGCAATGCGGTAGTGATACAGTACTGTAGTGACACAGAACGGTAGTGACACTTAACTTGTAAACCTTGCATACAATATTTCAAATACAATATTTTCAATATTTCATTGAAGCAAAATTATTTACAAATCAGATGGTAAAACTATATGGTTGTATATGTGTGTGCGTGGCGTGTGGGTATGTTTGTGTGTGTGGGGCGTGTGTGCGTGTGCGTGTGCGTGTGTGTGTGTGTGTGTGTGTGTACTCACCTAGTTGTACTCACCTAGTTGTGTTTGCGGGGGTTGAGCTCTGGCTCTTTGGTCCCGCATCTCAACCGTAAATCAACAGGTGTACAGATTCCTGAGCCTATTGGGCTCTATCATATCTACACTTGAAACTGTGTATGGAGTCAGCCTCCACCACATCACTTCCTAATGCATTCCATTTGTCAACCACTCTGACAAATTAAAAAAGTTCTTTCCAATATCTCTGTGGTTCATTTGGGCGCTCAGTTTCCACCTGTGTCCCCTTGTGCGTGTGCCCCTTGTGTTAAATGGTCTGTCTTTATCTACCCCTATCAATTCCCTTCAGAATCTTGAATGTGGTGATCATGTCTCCCCAAACTCTTCTGTCTTCTAGTGAAGTGAGGTTTAATTCCCGTAGTCTCTCCTCGTAGCTCATACCTCTCAGCTCGGGTACTAGTCTGGATGGCAAACCTGTGAACCTTTTTCAGTTTAGTCTTATTCTTGACTAGATATGGACTCCATGCTGGGGCTGCATACTCCAAGATTGGCCTGACATATGTGGTATACAAAGTTCTGAATGATTCTTTACACAAGTTTCGGAATGCCGTTCGTATGTTGGCCAGCCTGGCATATGCCGCTGATGTTATCCTCTTAATATGGGCTGCAGGAGACAGGTCTGGCGTGATATCAACTCCCAAGTCTTTTTCTTTCTCTGACTCCTGAAGAATTTTCTCTCCCAGATGAGACCTTGTATCTGGCCTTCTGCTCCCTACACCTATCTTCATTAGATTACATTTGGTTGGGTTAAACTCTAACAACCATTTGTTCGACCATTCCTTCAGTTTGTTTAGGTCTTCTTGAAGCCTCAAAAAGTCCTCTTCTGTCTTAATCCTTCTCATAATTTTAGCATCGTCCGAAAACACTGAGAGAAATGAATCTATACCCTCCGGGAGATCATTTACATATACCAGAATCAAGATAGGACCGAGTACAGAACCCTGTTGGACTCCACTGGTGACGTCACGCCAATCGAAGGTCTTTACCCCTCACCTTAAATCTCTGCTTCCTATTGCTTAGGTACTCCCTTATCCACTGGAGCACCTTACCAGCTACACTTGCCTGTCTCTCCAGCTTATGTACCAGCCTCTTATGCGGTACTGTGTCAAAGGCTTTCCGACAATCCAAGAAAATTCAGTCCGCCCAGCCCTCTCTTTCTTGCTTAATCTTTGTCAGCTGGTCGTAGAATTCTAATAAGCCAGTCAGGCAAGATTTACCCCTCCTTGAACCCATGATAGCGATTTGTCACGAAGTCACTTCTCTACATATGTGCTTCCAGGTTTTTTCTCACGAACTTCTTCATCACCTTGCATGGTATACAAGTCAAGGACACTGGCCTGTAGTTCAGTGCCTCTTGCCTGTCACCCTTTTTGTATATTAGGACCACATTTGCCGTCTTCCATATTTCTGGTAGGTCTCCCGTCTCCAGTGACTTGCTATACACTATGGAGAGTGGCAAGCAAAGTGCCTCTGCACACTCTTTCAGTACCCATGGCGAGATCCCGTCTGGACCAACAGCCTTTCTAACATCCAGATCCAGCAGGTGTCTCTTGACCTCCTCTCTCGTAATTTTGAACTCTTCCAAGGCCGCCTGGTTTACTTCCTTTTCTCCTAGCACAGTGACCTCACCTTGTTCTGTTGTGAAGACCTCCTGGAACCTCTTGTTGAGTTCATCACACACCTCTTTGTCATTCTCTGTCCTCATCCTGTTCTAAGTTTCACTACCTCTTCTTTCACTGCTGTTTTCCTTCTGATGTGACTGTGGAGCAGCTTAGGTTCGGTCTTGGCTTTGTTTGCTATATCATTTTCATAACGTTTTTCTGCTTCTCTTCTCACCCTGACATACTCATTCCTGGTTCTGTGGTATCTCTTTCTGCTTTCTGGTGTTCAGTTATTCCGGAAGATCCTCCACGCCCTTTTGTTCAGTTTCTTTGCTTCCAACATGCCCTATTATACCATGGATTCTTCTTTTGCTTCTCGGATTTTTCCTTTTGGGCCGGGATGTATCTGCTTACTGCCTCCTGACACTTTTGGGTGACATAGTCCAACATATCTTGTACAGACTTAGCTCTGAGGTCTGTGTCCCAAGGTATTTCCTTTAGGAAGCTTCTCATCTCATAATTTCCCTTTCGGTATGCCAGCCTCTTGTTTCTTAGTTCTTTTTTTTTTGGTGGGGGGGGGGGGGGGGGTAACTCCTAGCTCTACCAGGTACTCAAAGTTCAATACACTGTGATTACTCATTCCCATGGGTGCTTCCATCTTAACTTCCCTTATATCCCACTCATTTAGGGTAAATATCAGATCAAGAATTGCTGGTTCATCTTCTCCTCTCATTCTTGTTGAATCCTTGATGTGCTGGCTTAGAAAGTTTCTTGTTGCCACGTCCAGCAGCTTAGCTCTCCATGTTTCTGGTCCTTCATTCAGGTCTCTGTTCTCCCAATCTATCTTCCCATGGTTGAAGTCTCCCATGATTAGTAGTCCAGATCCATTCCTGCTAGCAACAGAAGCTGCTCTCTCTATTATGTTAATGGTGGCCAAGTTGTTTCTATCATGTTCCTGTCTGGGTCTTCTGTCATTTGGTGGTGGATTATATATGACTACGACTAAAAAAAATTTCCCTCAGTTGTTATTGTTCCTATTATGTAGTCACTGAAACCTTCACATCCCTGAACAACCAACTCCACAAAATCCCAGCCTTTTCTTACCAGCAGGGCTACACCACCACCACCTCTTTCTTCTCTCTCTTTCCTCATATCATAATAGTCCTGTGGGAACACTGCATTTGTTATTGTTTTTGTCAGCTTTGTTTCTGTGAGAGCTATTATGTCTGGGTTTTCCTCTAGTACCCATTTTCCAAATTCATTTGCTCTATTTGTAATTCCATCTATGTTAGTGTACATTGCTTTGAGGCTCACTTTCTTCTGTCCCTTCTCAAATCTCCTCCTTGGTGAGTGTTCTGCTGGTGGAGGAAGCTGTGCCATGGGTGTGAGGATTTGTGAGGTGGATACCAGGGCTGCAGAGGATGAAGGGTGGGGGGTCAAGTTAAGGGTGAGGGACAGGGAGGGTATGGGGGTGAAAGGGGCGGGAGGACAGGAAGGAAAGGGGGGGCTTTCTATGCAGAGGAGGGTGGTGGGGTTGCCCTCCCCGCTGGTGTTACTCGGTAGCTGGTTGTGAGTTCCCCCCTCACCTCTGTGGATGATGTGTTAGGAGCTGTGGTTTCCTGGTTTTCTCCTCTTGCCCAGCACTTCTTCCTTGCTTCTGCCGCCATGGCCCTCTCCTCCCTCGACTTGTCCCTCTGGAGGAATACTTTTTTTTAATTCTCCTACGTGTTGCAGGTGGCTTTTCTTTGTTAGAATCGTGTGCTTTGTGTTCTCGTTTGCAAACACTATCTTTAACACACGGTCTCGGTCTTTTTTGTACCAGCCTAACCTGAAAACCTTCTCAATGCTATGCTCAGCCCGTTCCATGTCTAGTGCCTTCAGTATTTCATTCACTGCCGCTTTGTCCTTATCATTCCACTTTTTCCTGTTTGAGCCTTCCTGCTCCTTAATACCCACAGCTACCACTGCTCTTTTCCTTTCCAGCAGCTGGCTAGTGGAGCATGCCATTTCCTGTGATGTGGCTGCTTTCATGGCTACCTCCATCACTGCAGACATTACTTCAGAGTTGTTTTTTTTAGCATTTCTGCAAATGTTGCTTTTATTGTGGCATTCTCTTCCAAAATACTATTACCACCTTCTCCCTGGGTATTTATCTGAGTCTCAGCATCGATACTGTTCTCTTTGAGGGCTCTAATCTCCTCCTTTGCTTCTGTCAGCTCTCTTTTTAGGTAGGCAGCACTAACACTTGATATATTACACCAGGCATCACCAACACTGGATGTAACACACCAGGGAGCACCAGCATTTGATGTAACATACCAGGCAGCACCATCCCTTGATGTATCACATCTGGCAGCCCCAACATTTGATAACACAGCAGGCAGCACCAACACTTGATGTAACACACCAGGCAGCACCAACACTTGATGTTACACAGAAGAGCTCGACGAGGTATGATCACTACATACAAAATTTTCAGGGGAATAGACAGGGTAGACAAGGATGAACTTTTTAAAACGGATGGTATACGCACAAAGGAGCACAGGTGGAAGCTTAGTACCCAAATGAGGCATAAAAAGGAGATATTGGAAAGAACTTTTTCAGTGTCAGAGTAGTTAGTTGATGGAATGCACAAGGCAGTGATGTGGTGGAGGCTGACTCCATACACAGTTTCGAATGTAGATATGATAGTGCTCGAGAAGCTCAGGAATAAGTACACCAGTAGATTGGTAGTTTAGAGGCTTAACCAAAGAGCCAAAAGCTCAATCCCCTCACGCACAACTAGCTGAGTTCATCTAGATGAGCACCAGGCAGCACCAACACTTGATATAACACACCAGGAAGCACCAACTCTTGATATAACACACCAGGAAGCACCAACACTTGATATAACACACCAGGAAGCACCAACACTTGATATAACACACAACGCAGCACCAACACTTGATATAACACACCAGGCAGCACCAACACTTGATGTAACACACAACGCAGCACCAACACTTGATGTAACACACCAGGCAGCACCAGCACTTGATATAACACACCAGGCAGCACCAACACTTGATGTAACACACCAGGCAGCACCAACACTTGATATAACACACCAGGCAGCACCAACACTTGATGTAACACACCAGGCAGCACCAACACTTGATGTAACACACAACGCAGCACCAACACTTGATGTAACACACAAGGCAGCACCAACACTTGATGTAATACACCAGGCAGCACCAGCACTTGATGTAACACACCAGGCAGCACCAACACTTGATGTAACACACCAGGCAGCACCAGCACTTGATGTAACACACAACGCAGCACCAACACTTGATGTAACACACCAGGCAGCACCAGCACTTGATATAACACACCAGGCAGCACCAACACTTGATGTAACACACCAGGCAGCACCAACACTTGATATAACACACCAGGCAGCACCAACACTTGATGTAACACACCAGGCAGCACCAACACTTGATGTAACACACAACGCAGCACCAACACTTGATGTAACACACAAGGCAGCACCAACACTTGATGTAATACACCAGGCAGCACCAGCACTTGATGTAACACACCAGGCAGCACCAACACTTGATGTAACACACCAGGCAGCACCAGCACTTGATGTAACACACAACGCAGCACCAACACTTGATGTAACACACCAGGCAGCACCAGCACTTGATGTAACACACCAGGCAGCACCAACACTTGATGTAACACACCAGGCAGCACCAGCACTTGATGTAACACACAACACAGCACCAACACTTGATGTAACACACCAGGCAGCACCAGCACTTGATGTAACACACCAGGCAGCACCAACACTTGATATAATACAAAAGGCAGCACCAACACTTGATGTAACACACCAGGCAGCACCAGCACTTGATGTAACACACAACGCAGCACCAACACTTGATATAATACAAAAGGCAGCACCAGCACTTGATGTAACACACAACGCAGCACCAACACTTGATATAATACAAAAGGCAGCACCAACACTTGATGTAACACACCAGGCAGCACCAACACTTGATATAATACAAAAGGCAGCACCAACACTTGATGTAACACACCAGGCAGCACCAGCACTTGATGTAACACACAACGCAGCACCAACACTTGATGTAACACACCAGGCAGCACCAGCACTTGATGTAACACACAACGCAGCACCAACACTTGATATAATACAAAAGGCAGCACCAACACTTGATGTAACACACCAGGCAGCACCAACACTTGATATAATACAAAAGGCAGCACCAACACTTGATGTAACACACCAGGCAGCACCAACACTTGATATAATACAAAAGGCAGCACCAACACTTGATGTAACACACAACGCAGCACCAACACTTGATATAATACAAAAGGCAGCACCAACACTTGATGTAACACACCAGGCAGCACCAACACTTGATGTAACACACCAGGCAGCACCAACACTTGATGTAACACACCAGGCAGCACCAACACTTGATGTAACACACCAGGCAGCACCAGCACTTGTCGAAACATGAGGAATGGGAAGCTGCTCGTCCATGTTTTCATCCTGTCACATAATTAACACAAAAGATCATTAATATGTTAATGTTAGTAGCAAGGGCTGTTTAATTAAGAAACACATTGATCCTGTTCATCATACCTGTTACCTCATGGTAATGCCTGAACACTCTGATTATACCACAAGTGAAACGATATTGTTCCCACCAGTTGAAAATTAACAGCGTTTCCACGTTCAAGGTATCTTTATCCACTCTTGAATGGCCAACCTCAAGTAAATGCTGCAGCAAGCCGCCGCAACAACGCAATTGGACTATTGTGCAATTATTACAGCGGAAGGACTGGATTCCAGGAAGACTTGGAAGGAGAGAGAGAGAGAGATCCTATTTGGCAGGATTGCATACTCTTAATAGCGCTCCCTTAAGAGCATTACCTCAAGTCGGGCGGCTGAAGGCACCGCCAGATGCTGCCATAACACACACGGTTCACCAATTCGAACTTTGATCAGATATTCTCAAGATCCCAATAATCCCAAACATTTCCCGTTAGGTTCATCATAGAAAAGCTTAAAGTAGTAAACACTGTTTTTAAATATTTTCTGAACAAAAAGTCTAAATCATATACTACCGGCTGCGTGCACTTGACTCGAGAAATTTCGCTGTAAATAAAAAAACGAATATTTGAAACTTTATATGGTCTCTTGAGCCATACCCGGGCAGCTTCTAATGATATCCACCCGCATGAACCTTCACTGCATATGATGGAAAGTCACCTAAACGAGTCACTGTAACGTACAAGAGTTAAGGTGACAGTACTGCGACTCAAAACAAATGGATGATGGCAATGAGAGTAAATTGTAAGTAACTAAGAGCTAAGATATATTAACCAGACCACACACTAGAAGATGAAGGGACGACGACGATTCGGTCCGTCCTGGACCATTCTCAAGTCGAATGGACTTGAGAATGGTCCAGAACGGACCGAAATGTCGTCGTCCCTTCACCTTCTAGTGTGTGGTCTGGTCAACATACTTTAGCCACGTTATTGTGACTCATCGCCTGCATTAAATATATTAGTTGCACCTTCCTTCCACCACACTTTCTCAATTTACAATATGACCAGAAGTAATTAGGTCTAATCAACGTGCATAACACATGCCTGGTTATGTTGGTATAATAATTACTTTAATGGACTAATTGCCGTAGTGGACTGTAATCTATAGTTATTTGTAACCGAATAATTCCTACAGTGAGGGGGGGGGGGTAACTTCAAGATATTATTTAAATAAACTCAAATCATTCAGTTCCCTGTGATTTAAATTCCATTTAATTTGGGAGTTAAGCTTATTTTATTTTATTTATTTGTAAATTTAAGAGCTTGACGAGCGTGTTTCGGCTCCACAGACTCCCGGTGTCTTAAAGCTGTGTGTCTTTCATCATGATCAGCTTGCCGAATGTGTGTCTTGCATCATCAAGCTCCTGGGCCCCTTGTCGCCCCTCTCTCGACTGCTTGTCATGGAACCGCGACACAAAGATGATCTTCTCCTGGGACCCATACCTCAACAGGTAGTGTAAACCATCTGAAAACTCCAAAACCCATTACCGAATGATTTTACATGTGTATCCTCTGCCTTACCTCCCTTTATATCACTTTCCCTCTTATCTCCCCCCACATAACACCTTATCCATCCCCCCCCCCCCCCATTCTCTTCTCACTACCCTCCTTTCTTTTACCTTCATCTCTTCCCTCCTTTTCCCCTTCTTTACCCCATCTCACCCTTTCCCCCCCTTCTCCCCCTTTGTCTATCCCTTCGTTCCTCCCCTCCTTCCCCCTTACCCCCATCTCATTTCCCCCCTCCAACCTCGACTGTCCGTGCCTTCATCCCCCTTCCCACCCTCAAAAAGTTCTAAAATAACTGGATAGGTTTCTTTGGTGCATTGCTTTTCTTTTTTGTTTTAATTTTCTTCATTTCCTTGTCAAGAAAAAAAAATCCATTGGAAATCACACTACATATTTCACACTTGACTCCACGAAAATGCATTGCGGGGGGGGGGGGGATCTTTATAATTACAACCAATTATTATGCATTTAATTTAGGCCTACTCCCGACTAGCCTTTGTCCATCTCGTACCGAAGATAATTCAGCCTACAAATTTGAGTGAGGCTTGCCCCCAAGCATATGGCCTGTTACTTGGGATAGCCAACAAACTCTCTCACTATGTATATATATATATATATATATATATATATATATATATATATATATAAATATATATATATATATATATATATATATTTATATATATATATATATATATATATATATATATATATATATATATATATATATATAAGGCACAACTCTCCTAAACACGAGAGTTAAGTATACAACTTTAGAACACTTTCCCACCAGGAGACTCGAACCCTAGCCAGCACAGAAGCCTTCCAGCAACTGGCATAACAGGTACGCCTTAACCCGCTCCACCACCCGCTCAGACCCTTAAAAGAGATGGTAATTTCGGAGTATTTAAATACACCAAAGATCACCACCTCCCAAGAGCACTAGAGCAAGTGAGGGGTCATTTAGACGTTAATTTCATCAAGTCCCTGTTAATATGGGAAGACACAGTGTCTATGCTTAAGGCACAACTCTCCTAAACACGAGAGTTAAGTATACAACTTTAGAACACTTTCCCACCAGGAGACTCGAACCCTAGCCAGCACAGAAGCCTTCCAGCAACTGGCATAACAGGTACGCCTTAACCCGCTCCACCACCCGCTCAGACCCTTAAAAGAGATGGTAATTTCGGAGTATTTAAATACACCAAAGATCACCACCTCCCAAGAGCACTAGAGCAAGTGAGGGGTCATTTAGACGTTAATTTCATCAAGTCCCTGTTAATATGGGAAGACACAGTGTCTATGCTTAAGGCACAACTCTCCTAAACACGAGAGTTAAGTATACAACTTTAGAACACTTTCCCACCAGGAGACTCGAACCCTAGCCAGCACAGAAGCCTTCCAGCAACTGGCATAACAGGTACGCCTTAACCCGCTCCACCACCCGCTCAGACCCTTAAAAGAGATGGTAATTTCGGAGTATTTAAATACACCAAAGATCACCACCTCCCAAGAGCACTAGAGCAAGTGAGGGGTCATTTAGACGTTAATTTCATCAAGTCCCTGTTAATATGGGAAGACACAGTGTCTATGCTTAAGGCACAACTCTCCTAAACACGAGAGTTAAGTATACAACTTTAGAACACTTTCCCACCAGGAGACTCGAACCCTAGCCAGCACAGAAGCCTTCCAGCAACTGGCATAACAGGTACGCCTTAACCCGCTCCACCACCCGCTCAGACCCTTAAAAGAGATGGTAATTTCGGAGTATTTAAATACACCAAAGATCACCACCTCCCAAGAGCACTAGAGCAAGTGAGGGGTCATTTAGACGTTAATTTCATCAAGTCCCTGTTAATATGGGAAGACACAGTGTCTATGCTTAAGGCACAACTCTCCTAAACACGAGAGTTAAGTATACAACTTTAGAACACTTTCCCACCAGGAGACTCGAACCCTAGCCAGCACAGAAGCCTTCCAGCAACTGGCATAACAGGTACGCCTTAACCCGCTCCACCACCCGCTCAGACCCTTAAAAGAGATGGTAATTTCGGAGTATTTAAATACACCAAAGATCACCACCTCCCAAGAGCACTAGAGCAAGTGAGGGGTCATTTAGACGTTAATTTCATCAAGTCCCTGTTAATATGGGAAGACACAGTGTCTATGCTTAAGGCACAACTCTCCTAAACACGAGAGTTAAGTATACAACTTTAGAACACTTTCCCACCAGGAGACTCGAACCCTAGCCAGCACAGAAGCCTTCCAGCAACTGGCATAACAGGTACGCCTTAACCCGCTCCACCACCCGCTCAGACCCTTAAAAGAGATGGTAATTTCGGAGTATTTAAATACACCAAAGATCACCACCTCCCAAGAGCACTAGAGCAAGTGAGGGGTCATTTAGACGTTAATTTCATCAAGTCCCTGTTAATATGGGAAGACACAGTGTCTATGCTTAAGGCACAACTCTCCTAAACACGAGAGTTAAGTATACAACTTTAGAACACTTTCCCACCAGGAGACTCGAACCCTAGCCAGCACAGAAGCCTTCCAGCAACTGGCATAACAGGTACGCCTTAACCCGCTCCACCACCCGCTCAGACCCTTAAAAGAGATGGTAATTTCGGAGTATTTAAATACACCAAAGATCACCACCTCCCAAGAGCACTAGAGCAAGTGAGGGGTCATTTAGACGTTAATTTCATCAAGTCCCTGTTAATATGGGAAGACACAGTGTCTATGCTTAAGGCACAACTCTCCTAAACACGAGAGTTAAGTATACAACTTTAGAACACTTTCCCACCAGGAGACTCGAACCCTAGCCAGCACAGAAGCCTTCCAGCAACTGGCATAACAGGTACGCCTTAACCCGCTCCACCACCCGCTCAGACCCTTAAAAGAGATGGTAATTTCGGAGTATTTAAATACACCAAAGATCACCACCTCCCAAGAGCACTAGAGCAAGTGAGGGGTCATTTAGACGTTAATTTCATCAAGTCCCTGTTAATATGGGAAGACACAGTGTCTATGCTTAAGGCACAACTCTCCTAAACACGAGAGTTAAGTATACAACTTTAGAACACTTTCCCACCAGGAGACTCGAACCCTTGCCAGCACAGAAGCCTTCCAGCAACTGGCATAACAGGTACGCCTTAACCCGCTCCACCACCCGCTCAGACCCTTAAAAGAGATGGTAATTTCGGAGTATTTAAATACACCAAAGATCACCACCTCCCAAGAGCACTAGAGCAAGTGAGGGGTCATTTAGACGTTAATTTCATCAAGTCCCTGTTAATATGGGAAGACACAGTGTCTATGCTTAAGGCACAACTCTCCTAAACACGAGAGTTAAGTATACAACTTTAGAACACTTTCCCACCAGGAGACTCGAACCCTAGCCAGCACAGAAGCCTTCCAGCAACTGGCATAACAGGTACGCCTTAACCCGCTCCACCACCCGCTCAGACCCTTAAAAGAGATGGTAATTTCGGAGTATTTAAATACACCAAAGATCACCACCTCCCAAGAGCACTAGAGCAAGTGAGGGGTCATTTAGACGTTAATTTCATCAAGTCCCTGTTAATATGGGAAGACACAGTGTCTATGCTTAAGGCACAACTCTCCTAAACACGAGAGTTAAGTATACAACTTTAGAACACTTTCCCACCAGGAGACTCGAACCCTAGCCAGCACAGAAGCCTTCCAGCAACTGGCATAACAGGTACGCCTTAACCCGCTCCACCACCCGCTCAGACCCTTAAAAGAGATGGTAATTTCGGAGTATTTAAATACACCAAAGATCACCACCTCCCAAGAGCACTAGAGCAAGTGAGGGGTCATTTAGACGTTAATTTCATTAAGTCCCTGTTAATATGGGAAGACACAGTGTCTATGCTTAAGGCACAACTCTCCTAAACACGAGAGTTAAGTATACAACTTTAGAACACTTTCCCACCAGGAGACTCGAACCCTAGCCAGCACAGAAGCCTTCCAGCAACTGGCATAACAGGTACGCCTTAACCCGCTCCACCACCCGCTCAGACCCTTAAAAGAGATGGTAATTTCGGAGTATTTAAATACACCAAAGATCACCACCTCCCAAGAGCACTAGAGCAAGTGAGGGGTCATTTAGACGTTAATTTCATCAAGTCCCTGTTAATATGGGAAGACACAGTGTCTATGCTTAAGGCACAACTCTCCTAAACACGAGAGTTAAGTATACAACTTTAGAACACTTTCCCACCAGGAGACTCGAACCCTAGCCAGCACAGAAGCCTTCCAGCAACTGGCATAACAGGTACGCCTTAACCCGCTCCACCACCCGCTCAGACCCTTAAAAGAGATGGTAATTTCGGAGTATTTAAATACACCAAAGATCACCACCTCCCAAGAGCACTAGAGCAAGTGAGGGGTCATTTAGACGTTAATTTCATCAAGTCCCTGTTAATATGGGAAGACACAGTGTCTATGCTTAAGGCACAACTCTCCTAAACACGAGAGTTAAGTATACAACTTTAGAACACTTTCCCACCAGGAGACTCGAACCCTAGCCAGCACAGAAGCCTTCCAGCAACTGGCATAACAGGTACGCCTTAACCCGCTCCACCACCCGCTCAGACCCTTAAAAGAGATGGTAATTTCGGAGTATTTAAATACACCAAAGATCACCACCTCCCAAGAGCACTAGAGCAAGTGAGGGGTCATTTAGACGTTAATTTCATCAAGTCCCTGTTAATATGGGAAGACACAGTGTCTATGCTTAAGGCACAACTCTCCTAAACACGAGAGTTAATTATACAACTTTAGAACACTTTCCCACCAGGAGACTCGAACCCTAGCCAGCACAGAAGCCTTCCAGCAACTGGCATAACAGGTACGCCTTAACCTGTTATGCCAGTTGCTGGAAGGCTTCTGTGCTGGCTAGGGTTCGAGTCTCCTGGTGGGAAAGTGTTCTAAAGTTGTATACTTAACTCTCGTGTTTAGGAGAGTTGTGCCTTAAGCATAGACACTGTGTCTTCCCATATTAACAGGGACTTGATGAAATTAACGTCTAAATGACCCCTCACTTGCTCTAGTGCTCTTGGGAGGTGGTGATCTTTGGTGTATTTAAATACTCCGAAATTACCATCTCTTTTAAGGGTCTGAGCGGGTGGTGGAGCGGGTTAAGGCGTACCTGTTATGCCAGTTGCTGGAAGGCTTCTGTGCTGGCTAGGGTTCGAGTCTCCTGGTGGGAAAGTGTTCTAAAGTTGTATACTTAACTCTCGTGTTTAGGAGAGTTGTGCCTTAAGCATAGACACTGTGTCTTCCCATATTAACAGGGACTTGATGAAATTAACGTCTAAATGACCCCTCACTTGCTCTAGTGCTCTTGGGAGGTGGTGATCTTTGGTGTATTTAAATACTCCGAAATTACCATCTCTTTTAAGGGTCTGAGCGGGTGGTGGAGCGGGTTAAGGCGTACCTGTTATGCCAGTTGCTGGAAGGCTTCTGTGCTGGCTAGGGTTCGAGTCTCCTGGTGGGAAAGTGTTCTAAAGTTGTATACTTAACTCTCGTGTTTAGGAGAGTTGTGCCTTAAGCATAGACACTGTGTCTTCCCATATTAACAGGGACTTGATGAAATTAACGTCTAAATGACCCCTCACTTGCTCTAGTGCTCTTGGGAGGTGGTGATCTTTGGTGTATTTAAATACTCCGAAATTACCATCTCTTTTAAGGGTCTGAGCGGGTGGTGGAGCGGGTTAAGGCGTACCTGTTATGCCAGTTGCTGGAAGGCTTCTGTGCTGGCTAGGGTTCGAGTCTCCTGGTGGGAAAGTGTTCTAAAGTTGTATACTTAACTCTCGTGTTTAGGAGAGTTGTGCCTTAAGCATAGACACTGTGTCTTCCCATATTAACAGGGACTTGATGAAATTAACGTCTAAATGACCCCTCACTTGCTCTAGTGCTCTTGGGAGGTGGTGATCTTTGGTGTATTTAAATACTCCGAAATTACCATCTCTTTTAAGGGTCTGAGCGGGTGGTGGAGCGGGTTAAGGCGTACCTGTTATGCCAGTTGCTGGAAGGCTTCTGTGCTGGCTAGGGTTCGAGTCTCCTGGTGGGAAAGTGTTCTAAAGTTGTATACTTAACTCTCGTGTTTAGGAGAGTTGTGCCTTAAGCATAGACACAGTGTCTTCCCATATTAACAGGGACTTGATGAAATTAACGTCTAAATGACCCCTCACTTGCTCTAGTGCTCTTGGGAGGTGGTGATCTTTGGTGTATTTAAATACTCCGAAATTACCATCTCTTTTAAGGGTCTGAGCGGGTGGTGGAGCGGGTTAAGGCGTACCTGTTATGCCAGTTGCTGGAAGGCTTCTGTGCTGGCTAGGGTTCGAGTCTCCTGGTGGGAAAGTGTTCTAAAGTTGTATACTTAACTCTCGTGTTTAGGAGAGTTGTGCCTTAAGCATAGACACTGTGTCTTCCCATATTAACAGGGACTTGATGAAATTAACGTCTAAATGACCCCTCACTTGCTCTAGTGCTCTTGGGAGGTGGTGATCTTTGGTGTATTTAAATACTCCGAAATTACCATCTCTTTTAAGGGTCTGAGCGGGTGGTGGAGCGGGTTAAGGCGTACCTGTTATGCCAGTTGCTGGAAGGCTTCTGTGCTGGCTAGGGTTCGAGTCTCCTGGTGGGAAAGTGTTCTAAAGTTGTATACTTAACTCTCGTGTTTAGGAGAGTTGTGCCTTAAGCATAGACACTGTGTCTTCCCATATTAACAGGGACTTGATGAAATTAACGTCTAAATGACCCCTCACTTGCTCTAGTGCTCTTGGGAGGTGGTGATCTTTGGTGTATTTAAATACTCCGAAATTACCATCTCTTTTAAGGGTCTGAGCGGGTGGTGGAGCGGGTTAAGGCGTACCTGTTATGCCAGTTGCTGGAAGGCTTCTGTGCTGGCTAGGGTTCGAGTCTCCTGGTGGGAAAGTGTTCTAAAGTTGTATACTTAACTCTCGTGTTTAGGAGAGTTGTGCCTTAAGCATAGACACTGTGTCTTCCCATACTAACAGGGACTTGATGAAATTAACGTCTAAATGACCCCTCACTTGCTCTAGTGCTCTTGGGAGGTGGTGATCTTTGGTGTATTTAAATACTCCGAAATTACCATCTCTTTTAAGGGTCTGAGCGGGTGGTGGAGCGGGTTAAGGCGTACCTGTTATGCCAGTTGCTGGAAGGCTTCTGTGCTGGCTAGGGTTCGAGTCTCCTGGTGGGAAAGTGTTCTAAAATTGTATACTTAACTCTCGTGTTTAGGAGAGTTGTGCCTTAAGCATAGACACTGTGTCTTCCCATATTAACAGGGACTTGATGAAATTAACGTCTAAATGACCCCTCACTTGCTCTAGTGCTCTTGGGAGGTGGTGATCTTTGGTGTATTTAAATACTCCGAAATTACCATCTCTTTTAAGGGTCTGAGCGGGTGGTGGAGCGGGTTAAGGCGTACCTGTTATGCCAGTTGCTGGAAGGCTTCTGTGCTGGCTAGGGTTCGAGTCTCCTGGTGGGAAAGTGTTCTAAAATTGTATACTTAACTCTCGTGTTTAGGAGAGTTGTGCCTTAAGCATAGACACTGTGTCTTCCCATATTAACAGGGACTTGATGAAATTAACGTCTAAATGACCCCTCACTTGCTCTAGTGCTCTTGGGAGGTGGTGATCTTTGGTGTATTTAAATACTCCGAAATTACCATCTCTTTTAAGGGTCTGAGCGGGTGGTGGAGCGGGTTAAGGCGTACCTGTTATGCCAGTTGCTGGAAGGCTTCTGTGCTGGCTAGGGTTCGAGTCTCCTGGTGGGAAAGTGTTCTAAAGTTATATATATATATATATATATATATATATATATATATATATATATATATATATATATATATATATATTAAACCTAGAAGGGGTACCACCTCTGGTGCAAGTGTAGGGACCCATAGCCTCGGAGAAGAAAATAAAGAGTACTCACAGAAGACCTTGTGGATCCTCACTGAACACTTTGATATTTTCTTCTCCTACCACCCCTATTCTTTTGGTATGTGTGTATATTTATCTAGCTTTATTTGAAAATGTCATTACACAAAATAAGTTACAATATTGATTACATGCAGGGTACAAGGCTGCTTGTCACAAGTTGAACAGCTCCTCCAGCTCCTCAGATGGCGGGCAGGAACCATGGATGCAGTGAGCATTTCCTCTCTGGATTGCCACACTAAGGCGCTGAAAAAGAAAAATGGCAGCTCTAGGGTCTCTAGTTGTTTCGATTAGCTTAGACCCCAACTCCTTCAAAAAGCTAGCAGCACTTTTACCCCATTCACCAAGTGTCTCTGAGGCAATGGGGACAAAATTGTAGTGGTGCTCAAGGTCTCTGTATTTACGTGACTTGGCCGCTTCCCGGTGATTGGCAGCTCCTCCTGCTTGTGTAGCACTGAAGTCAACATAGGTATTGGCTAAAGTTGAAACGCAAGTGTAGTCCCACACCAACTGTCTGCCATTCTTCCAGGGGTTCACCGTGATTCCATCTGGGCGACCGACAGGCTCATCAGAGTTGCGGGACATTAGGTAACGGGGCTCTCTCTCTGCTGGACAACCGGCTGTGGTAAGGCTTCTCTTAATAATGTCATTGACCTCGCCGTGTCTTGCATGCCATCCTCCTGTCCTTTGGCAGAGAAGGCCATGCCGTCTGTATCTGTCAGCCTCTGCCTCGCCGCAAATACACCTGTATTCGATGTGGATTAGGGCATCGAGACGGAGAGCCACGACAATTCGTAGGGCCTGCAGAGTGAGACTGGTGCTGGTTGCTGACATTGGGGTTGCTAATAGGAAATCACCTGCATGGGGAGCTGCTACAGCTCTAAGTCGGGCAGTGTCATGTGGTGTTGTCGCAGCTTCTAGCAAAGTCGCAGCTTCTTGGTCGGCAATGGGGCGATCCCAGCTGGATTGCTTATGGGCTTCAGAAGGCGGTGGTTGGGGTGCTGGTCCTGTGAGAGAGACCCATTTGGTTGTGCAGTCTGTGAAGCCGGGATCATGTACCCCTGCCTGTTGAACTAGGTGATCAGGTAGGATTTCCTTCACCAAGTTGTCAGACCCCACTGAAGAGGACAGGAACGCTGGTACAGCAATTCGTGTTGCTGTGCGCACGCCAAGGCCCACGAGTCTGACAGGAAGGGAGGCCTTTTTCCACTGTAAGTCGCTGAGGGAAAGATTGAGGGCTTTTTCTAGTGTTGATTTCAGCAAGCTGTCGTACTCTTCTAATTTAATATTGTTGAAAGATGGCGAACATCTTAGAAAGTAGGTCAGCCTGGGGAGGGACAAGCATCTGGTGATGAGGTAAAGTGCATCATGAGCATCGATGTCTTCAATCCTCTCGTTCATTCTCTTCAGGTCAGTGATCTTCTTACCAAGGACCTCGTCGATAGCATTCCTTCCAAGAGGAGCACCTAGGAGTGTGCTGTGTGAGGGGATGGTTCACCAGCTCACTTACAATAGTGCTCTTATGCCTGTGGGAACCAGTACACTTGTTAAGTGCACTTGTTAAGTGGGCGGACTTAAGTTTGGTAACCAGCAACCGAAACGCCTAGTGTTTGGGTTCATGTGAGAGCCCCAGTCATCAGCAGTCCATAAATGTTACCCTGGCCGGGGTGGCATGTCTGTGGACAGTGCTTGAACTGATAGCATCATCTCCTTGTAAGGCATGAAGTGAGACTCAACTTTGCACGGGAACAGCTAGGCCCAGGCGTGGGTGAGCTGTGGGCCTCCCGCGCTCGCTGGCTACTTGAGTCGTTGTCATGGAAACAGCCGCCATCTTAGTAAACATCTTGAGCCGCCATGTTGGTCGGCCATCTCGGAGCTGCCCTAGGGGCTATGCTACACCGTCGCTGATTGGATGAGAGGGGTAGGCCGCTGTATGCCTTCCTCTCATTGGTTATTTCGAGAAGGACGCGGGGATAGCCAGTGTAAGCATCATTCTGAACCCAGCTGCCACTTTGTCAAGACGCTTCCTGTACTCAATTCGGCCAAATTGAAGTATAGGGCGTCGTGGTGGCTGGACTACTCAACTGCTGATGCTTCCTGCTTCACCAACGACAGCGGTCGTCACAGAATCTGGCCGAAGTCGTTGCTTGGAGGGGTTTAAGACATTGTGTACAGTGGGTAGAGGTACAGTGATCTGGGATCGTGGGGAATGTGCATACGAGCAGTAACAGACTCGTAGACCCCATACCAGTGTTGATTAAACTTGCTAGTGGTCTGTAGCAGTCGATGGGAACGGGGAAATTCGTGTCGGTGTCAAGGCAGATTTCCCATGTTTGTGTGAGACGCTATCGTTGTGCACGTCACCTGGGTACGAACGCTACACTTCACCGGTGGGTCGAGGGTGCGAACTCAGCCGTGTGTGTGTGGGAAGGGTTCGAGTGTGCGCCAATTTTACGAATAAATACCACGTAAGGAATTACCGCCGCCTACGCCACCCTGAGCAGCCAGCCACCTATAGCGGGGTGCCTGATGTATGAGAATGGTGTGTAGCCGGCAGTGTGAATGAGTAAGTACCTATGTGTGTATTTCTGGTGATTAGTAGTCTCTAAAGCTTGAATTCGAGGTCAAGTGTTCCGTCACATTGTCACGTAGCACCTGTGAGGTGGAGTGGAGTGTAGACAAGGAGATAATCACCTTTGTTGTCATCTTGTCAGTCCAGAGGGACCTACGTCTGGTGTACACAGACGGACAGTGTGTGTGTGTGGGTACACACGGGAACAGAGTATATATAGATTAGCCAAGGACTGAGAGGATGTCCATGTAATAATTCTTGTATTCCATTGTGGTAATCATTTTTGATCGTCCGTGGGACGGAGTGATATCATTTCCATGTGTGGTCTTGCAGGTGTGGAATTCCAACACTGAGTGCTCAGGTATGTGTAACGCCAGTGATTCCTGGCAATGATTATTGTGGAGTGTACCACAGTGTGGTCTTAATTTCTTGTATTGTTCCCAGGGCCGTGACAAGTGTGATTTATATTTATATATACATATGTATTAACGTAATTTTGGTAGAATTTGGTGAGTGACGAGGCTGGCTGGAGAGGCCGGCACTGCTCTGTCAAGTAAGGTAACTCTCGAGAGTGTTTATCGACATGCGTGATCGATAAATCACTCACCCATGTGATTTAGGAGTGCGAGATCTCCTTAGTGTTCCCAATAACGTTTGATAGCTGTAGGCTACATGTGTCAGCAGTAATTATATATATATATATATATATATATATATATATATATATATATATATATATATATATATATATATATATATATATATATATATATATGTCGTACCTAGTAGCCAGAACTCACTTCTCAGCCTACTATTCACGGCCCGATTTGCCTAATAAGCCAAGTTTTCCTGAATTAATATATTTACTATAATTTTTTTTTATGAAATGATAAAGCAACCCTTTTCTCTATGTATGAGGTCAATTTTTTTTATTGGAGTTAAAATTAACGAAGATATATGACCGAACCTAACCAACCCTACCTAACCTAACCTAACCTATATTTATAGGTAAGGTTAGGTTAGGTAGCCAAAAAAAGCTAGGTTAGGTTAGGTTAGGTAGGTTAGGTAGACGAAAAAACATTAATTCATGAAAACTTGGCTTATTAGGCAAATCGGGCCTTGAATAGTAGGCTGAGAAGTGCGTTCTGGCTATTAGGTACGACATATATATATATATATATATATATATATATATATATATATATATATATATATATATATATATATGGATCCAAAAGGTCTTCTCTGAGTACTCTTTATTTTCTTCTCTGAGGCTATGGGTCCCTACATTTGCACCAGAGGTGGTACCCCTTCTATATAAAAAAAAAGAAAAAAAAAAAGAAAAAAAAAACAACTATATATATATATATATATACATATATATATATATATATATATATATATATATATATATGTATATATATATATATATATATATATATATATATATATATATATATATATATATATATATATAATCGTAGTGTCACGGTGCTCAGTGGTATTGTGTTATTTACTGTGAGGTGATTGAAATATATTGACCTATGTTCTAGGGGTTATTGGGAGCACTGGGGTCATTTGCAACAGTAAGTAAGTAAGTGTGTGCAGTATTCTAATAATTGGAAATTAGAATACTTGCCGTGTGTGTTATTGCAAACGGGTTGTTATTTGATGGTGAGTGTTGCTAGTGTTGACCATCACCGTAGGTGATTGCAGTTCAGTAAAGTCATTGTGGGGCAGTGTTCTAGAGGGTTCATGTCCTGTATGTTATTTTACTAGATTCTGCAGAATTGCCATTGCAACCGGATTGTAACACTGTGATTTGTTAGTGTGATTTGTCATTGTCGTGGGTGAACTCGGCTGTAGACGAGTACTTGGATACACATATATTCTCCTGGTTATCTGGTAGGACATCGAAGTCCAGTATTCAGTGAGGTGATTGCGAGGCAATTAATATAACATAACCAAGGGAACGCCCATTGCTTTAAGAGAATTTGTTCTTTGACAATTTGAGTAACGTAGAATACGTTTGGGTTAATTTACTTTCCTGCAAGCAGCTACGGTAGTCTCGAGGAGCCTAGCCATCAGCCAGATAAGAATTAGAGTATTGTCTGTCGTAATTACGGTCAGTGGGCCGGGTAATTGATGTGTTTCAGGAAGTCAAAGTAATTAACCTCGATCCTTGTTTGGTCGACTCACACGAAGGCTACATTGTTCCATTAACGTAACGTCGTTATTTATCTGCCCGGAAGTACCGGCACTTGATTGACTCGTGGGAGGAGTAACGTCATTTTAGAATAACGTAAACGTGGTGCTAATTACTGTTATTAGCCACCTGAATTGGTCTGAGTATGGAAGGCTCAGACGGAATTCATACCTTAATGTAAATTGCTGAGCCAGTGTGAAAGGTTGCGTATTTTAATTGGTTAATTATTGATCTTGAGGATAGTAATTAATTACTCTAAAGGTAATCACGAGTGATTACCGTTCTCTTAGCACTTTGGACATTGTAAATCAGAGTTTACCAACGCTGAGTGATTAGTAACCGATTAACGTAAATTAACGTAACTATTAAAGAGATTAATCAGCTGTCTGGTAGTACAGGGATTAATAAGATTTTCTCACTGAATGCTCGACGGGTAGAGTGTTGTGTAATTTCCGCGTTACTAGTGACAATTGTAAGGGTTATCAATTTAACGTAAATGTTACCTTGTTATTAACGTAAATGTTATTGCGTTATTAACGTAAATCAATTGTTATTGATTGTTGATCGTCCGTGGGACGGAGTGTTAACGTAAGGATTAATTTGAGGAAGGGTTGCTGGAGTTGCCAGTGAACCCATTAGTTATTGATGTCATTGTAAGTCTACTGATTTGATTGCATTGCAACCGCTATTGCAGGTGTAGACTGCACTGAGGTGTAGAACAGTTAGGAGGTTACTGGAGACGTATTTCAGAACCTACTGTGTCATTTGTTGTAATTGTGATTATAGATCTGTTAGTTCTTGTTTCTTGTTGATTCCTTTGTGGTCACGCTTATGTTCGAGTTAGTTCATTATGCAGTCCGAGGGGCTGGTGTCTAGCTGTCATTGATAGTGTCACAGGAGGATTTCGAGTAACGTCATTGACATTTCTTTTTGTTTTGTTGTAGTAGTTAGTACTTTATTGAATAAACAAAGTTGTTATGGTTAACACTGTCTTTTCGTTACACCCCCACACATTATTATTGTTATGCAAATGTTCTTCTCACTCGACTAATAAAATTGACACTGATTCTGAGCTTTGGATCAAATATACGGCACCACACAACAATAAATTATTGTTGTGAGAGCCCTTGACTTACTCGTTAGATTCGCTTCGGCAAATAGCGAAGGTCAGCGACCTAAGGGAGGGGATTTCAATTTTCATTGGGGTCTCGGCGGTTGCTCGCGCCTAGTCAATTGTTCATACATGGTCCCAAAGTGAGGAATGAGCTGCTTACTACACTGGTGTGTTAGCTAAGCAAGTCCTTCCTCAGGCGACCTAATTGAATATCACGACAGGAATAAAGAAAATTCTTAGAAATTTTCCGAGCTAAAATTCCTTATACCAATTTCATTTTATTCCACAAATTCTCATCAAAAACTCTCACATGCTGTCCTCAGGGTTGGTTGTATGAATGTCAGGCAAAACAACCTTTATTTGCTCTATTATGTGCTGGTTGGTGGAGGTTATTTCGCACTTGGAAGGGTTCAGGGTGAGGCCTAGGCTTGCTCCTTGCTCATGAATTATTCTTATGTCGTCCAAGAGTGAGACTGGGGAGCCGGCTAGAGTACCATCATCCAAAAACCAAATGTTGAGCTCACTGGACAGGTTATCGGTGACTTCCTTGATAACTAGGCAGAAAAGAAAAGGAGCAAGGGGGTCACCCTGTTGGACACCTTCTTGTGATTCAACTTCATGTTCCCCAAAAAGCAGAGTTAGATTCTTGCTGTAGCATGAGTTTACAAACGGGTAGAGGGAAGGAAAAAGGCGATGCACTGAACTGAGTATTGCATCCCTTCTAACCAGATTGAAAGCATTTTTGAAGTCCAGCTTCTTCAGGGCTTTTTCATTCGTAATGTTGGCAATGTAAGCTCTAGCTTCATGAGCCGCTGCCTCACACCCTTGGGGAATGCCAAACCCAAACTGTTTTGGCTTCAGCTTGTCGGCTGCTGCCTGACTAACTGTTCTAGCAGCAGCCTTAGCGATGAGACGCCGGAGTGAATTGCCCAGAGCTATCGGTCTGATTCCTCCATCTTTTTTCCTCAGGGCACAGAGGGTAGCACGAAAAATGAGAGGCCGTATGGTCTCTGGTATGTTGCCAGCTAGACATGTGTTGGCGAATCTAGTTAGTTCCACCAGGAGGCCCTGGTGGAACCTCCCCAGTCTCACCCTGTGCAATGTCTCCCAGTGCAGGGTTGAGCATTTGTTTGATGTGGTTGGGTCGTAGTCCTGTGAACCCACCTGCTGATCCTTGTGGGAAGGATAAAGCTGCTTTATGCACCATGGATTCGAGCACACACAGGGTTTCTGCTCTGGTGACACCAACTAGGGGGACACTGTCGTCACGAGGAGATCTGGGTGGGTGTTTTTCCCTCAGGGCTTGTGCTGTATGGGCATCCCTGGTGGCAACTGTGTCTTCACTGGTGATGACTCTGATCGCCCCAATTGTGTTGCCTTCTTCTCTTTTCTTGCTGACTGTTGCTCTGATTTTGGATGCCTCGGTTCTGCTGTTGATACCTTTCCTGCCGTGGGTGTTTTTGGCACGGGTGGGGAGGGGTGCCTGGTTGTCCTCTCTAGGAAAGCTATTTATAGCCATAATGACCGACGAAGCTAGTGATTTGTCTCTCCTTGCAGGGACAGCTAGGCATATGTTTCCAAACAGGAGAAGGTTGCGCCATGCTTGGATGGTTCCGGGGAAGTCATTGACCTTTTTCAAGAGGCTGGATAGTTTGGCTGCTGCCTGGGGCCGGGCAGCTTTGGGGATGTGCTGCAAGGTTCCAACCGATGTTGCTTTGATGGCTTCTAGTAGATTCTCAGTCGAAATGAAGCTGTTGGAGGTGTTTTCCCTGACTGCTGGAGTGGGGCCTTGATTGATACCCTCTTTGGGGGGGCGCCACATACCCCGACAATCGGTTCCGTTGTGAGCATGCTTGCGCACATCTCCGTTACGCTTCAGTCTACACACCTTGTCACACACTTGGCATGTGCCATACCTGTCGTCGATTGATGGCTCCTCTTGGCTGAGAGAAGCCTGGCTGTCCAACCCGTCCTCTTAAAAATAACCTCCCTTTTGGCTCGTATGCGCGATATGGCTAAATTTGGACGTAATTTGAAATGAAATCGACTCACAAAAGTTACGTTCTGTTCCGTTTTCTATTTGAGTTGTCCTGCGTACGCGCAGAGGTTATATGAGGACACTTTAAATTAACGTTTTTCATAACGTTTTGAAACTTTATAAGAATTTCCTGCCCACCTAACCTATCAGAGGACCCTTAACTTACTGTTGTTGAAAAAAAAAAAAAATTATTTTCAATTTTTTTTCATTTTCAAATTACGTCCAAATTCGGCCATACGGGCAAACGGCCAAAAGCGACGTTCTTGTTAAGAGGACAGGTTGGGCTGTCAGTCGTGACCTGCGACATCAGCGGGCGCTGGGCGGGCGCTGGGCGGGGGCTGGGTGGACGCTGGGCGGGCGCTGGGTGGGCGCTGGGCGGGGGGGGGCTAGGCGGGCGCTGGGTTGGCGCTGGGCGGAAGTAGCGTGAGGGGGTGGACACAGGGAGGTAGCGGTCGTGGTTGGGGTGGGGCAGGGGGGAGAGGGTGACTCTTGGGATGGGTGACGGTACACACTAGCGGGTATGGGGAGTGGGGGGGGGGGGGGTTAGAGGGGTGACACTAAAACGTTTGTATAATTTTGTGATATATCACTGCACAATATAATCTGGTTCACTGTGGACTCGATGCACTTAAAACACGATATCAGTTTCCCGGGAGCCGAGGTATCTATTTTTCAGGGATATTTTCATAAACACTTACACACTGGTCACCCCCCCCCCCCCCTCGACTGACCGCACAACAACACCCCATCCCCCCACCCCCCACCCCCACCACCATAACCGAGGGAGCCCCTCAGGGCGCCCTTGTTGGCTCTCACTGCAGTTCAAACGATTCCACACTTCCATTCCACACAGAGTGCGGGGGTAGAACCACACCACACACACAAAGTGCTGATGCGTACAGCCACACCCACACACACAGAGTGCTGGGGTTACAGCCACACCACACACACAGAGTGCTGGGGGTAGAGCCACACAACGCACAGAGTTCTGGGGGTACAGCACCACCACACACAGAGTGCCGGGTTAGAGCCACACAACACACGGAGTCATATGGGTAAAGCAACACCACACACACAGTGCTGGGGTAGAGCCACACCACACACACACAGATTGATGAGGACAGAGTCACACCATACACTCACACAGTTCTGGGGGTACAGCAACACCACACACAGAGTGCTGAAGGTAGAGCCACACCACACTCACACAGAGAGCTGGGGGGTAGAGCCACACCATACACACTGTGTGCTGGGGGTAGAGCAACACCACACACAGAGTGCTGGGGGTACAGCCACACCACACACACACACTGTGTGCTGGGGGTAGAGCCACACCACACTCACAGAGTGCTTGGGTACAGCCACACCACACATACACAGTGTGCTGAGGGTAGAGCCACACCTCACACAGAGTGCTGGGGGTTGAGCCACACCACACACAGGGTACTGGGGGTACAGACACACCACACACAAAGTGCTGGGGGTAGAACCACACCACACACACACTGAGTGCTGAGGGGTACAGCCACACCACACACACAGAGTGCTGAGGGGCACAGCCACACCACACACAGAGTGGTGAGGGTAAAGCCACACCACACACAGAGTGCTGGGGTTAGAGCCACATCACACACACAGAGTGCTGGGGTGGAGTCACACCACACGCAGAGTGCAGGGGGTAGAGTCACACTACACACACAAAGTGCTGAGGGGTACATCCTCACCCACACACACATAGTGCTGGGGTTACAGCCATACCACACACACAGAGTGCTGGGGGTAGAGCAACACCACACACAGAGTGCTGGGGGTACAGCCACACCACACACACACACAGTGTGCTGGGGGTAGTGCCACACCACACATTGAGTGCTGGGAGTAGAGCCACACCACGCACACAGTGTACTGGGGGTAGAGCCACACCACTCACACAGAGTGCCGGAGGTACAGCCACACAACACACAGAGTGCTGGGGGAAGAGCCACAGCACACACACAGAGTGCTGGGAGTAGAGCCACACCACACACATAGAGTGCTGGGGGTGGAGTCACACCATATACAGAGTGCTGGGGGTAGAGCCACACTACACACACACACAGAGTGCAGGGGGTAGAGCCACACTACACACACAAAGTGCTGAGGGGTACATCCACACCCACACACACATAGTGCTGGGGTTACAGCCATACCACACACACAGAGTGCTGGGGGTTGAGCCACACAACACAGAGTTCTGGGGGTACAGCAACACCACACACAGAGTGCTGGGTTAGAGCCACACAACACAGAGTTCTAGGGGTACAGCAACACCACACACAGAGTGCTTGGTTAGAGCCATAAAACACACAGAGTGCTGTGGGTAAAGCAACACCACACACACACAGTGCAGGGGTAGAGCCACACCACACACACACACAGAGTGTTGGGGGTACAGCAACACCACACACACAGAATGCTTGGGGTGCAGCCACACCACACAGAGTGCTGCGGGTGGAGTCACACCACACACAGAGTGCTGGGGGTGGATCCATATCACATATAAAGTGCTGGGGGTAGAGCCACACCACACACACACAGTGCTGGGAGCTAGAGCCACACATCACACAGTGCTGGGGGGTGAAGCCACACCTCAAACAAAGTGCTGGGTGTGGAGCCACACCACACACAAAGTGCTGGGGGTGGAGCCACACCACATACAGAGTGCTAGGGGGTATCCTATTTCCCCAGGTATCCCCAGGACTTGGTATCCTGGGGATACCAAATCCTCATTTGTTATTAGAAGATGCCTCTGGACCCTGGAGGATTCTGTGGAATACCAGGTTGCATTACTTCTGTTGCATATCCTGGCCTAGTGGTTGTGGCATGTGCATGGGAGAACCAAGTGTTTAGGTTCGAATCCTCATCGTTACTCTTACTGATTTTGTCAATAATAATAATAATAATAATAATAATAATAATAATAATAATAATAATAAAAATACAAATAAAAATAATAATAATAATAATAATAATAATAATAATAATAAAAATACACAGCAAGTATTCAAACTAAGGTTTTGTATCAACCTGAATATTCGTAGGTGCCGTGATGCGGATTCGAACCTATGCAGTAGGTAGTCCCAGACAACTGGACCATGTCGCGCGTGGGCGAGGGA
The DNA here is from genome assembly GCF_040958095.1 of Procambarus clarkii. NCBI lineage: Eukaryota > Metazoa > Arthropoda > Malacostraca > Decapoda > Cambaridae > Procambarus > Procambarus clarkii. The sequence continues at coordinate 26,516,977 of NC_091160.1, forward strand.
ACACCTACCGCATTGGTTTGAATCCCAAACACGGCTCCTACGGATTTTTTATAAATTCTATTAAAAACAATAGTAATATTTATAACAATGAAAACATATATATACTAAAATAGTAAAAATAACAATAGAAATAATAAAATTATTAACAATAAAGGCAATAATAGCAAGAATAAAAAGGCTAATAATAATAATAACAATAATAATAGGAGCACCACAAGAGCGTGAAGCGCTGCTCAGGAAGCGTGATTGGAACACTCCTGTGAAACACTGTCATCGACGCCTTGTTGCAGGTAATCCCAGAGGCCCGTCCTCAGGCTGACGACTGCACACATTACTGAAACTATTCAAACTTGTTCTGCACTGCAGACATTTTTGACACGCTTCTCTTGCCCAACTCTGCGCATATATAATGCTGCATCCTGGACGTTGCGCATACGTGGTATCTTCAGGCAAGATAACACATATTTTACTTATTATCATTATATTCGGGACGTAGATATGTGAAAGAATTTTGCCGTTACGTGAAGTTGTAATTATTATAATGGTGGATAGCAGTCGATAGATTTGTGTTTATTGTCCGCATTTTATTTCTATAGTTGTTAGTAAACCAGAGGAGTAGTGTGCACCCCTTCTGGTATGGAGCAAGCTGTCGCGTCCAACACAATACGGAACCTTGAGTTTCCTTTCAGACTCCTGCCTGATTTTGAGAACAAATACGTATTACAGTCTGCCAGATGAATGACCCTAGGTGAGAGGGGGGGGGGGGTAGTGGGGGGGGGGGGGGGGGTATTCATAACTATGTTAACAGTCAATGTTTAGACATAAATTGTGTGCCAGTGTATTTTGCCGTATATCTGAAGTTTGTAATGATATATCATAACAAATTTAAGTTTTGTTAAATATGACCCTGCTTGCGTCCGTCTGGCCGTATATGTGACCTTTTAATCACCAACAACCATAACTGGTTTTTCTCAAATGTTGGCTCGTAATTCGTCCCAACGAATTATATCACACTTGGAAATTTAAAAAGATATATCGTTAAATTTCTAGGTAACTTTGTTCTGTATGAGGGCATATTAATTGGTGTTATATTGATGATACTTTACTTTACACCTACACAACGCACCAATTAAGACCTCTAGCGGCGCAATAAGAATCTGAAGCAGCGTCCTAAGGACTGTAGCGGCTCCACAAGGGACTTCAGCGGCGCTCTGAAGGCCTGTAGCGGGTCATAGACAAATTTTAGCTTCACCCTGACGCCTGTAGCAACGCTGCCGATTGACACCTAAGGATCATTGTTATCTTAACTGGCTTATGGTAATCCTGCAATGTCACTGTTGTCTCAAGGCAACAGTGGTAATCCTGCAAGGACGCTGTTGTGTAGTGACAAAAGTGGTAATCATGCGGGGTCACAGTTGTGTCAAGGCACCTGTGGGGATCCCTCCAAGTCAGTATTGTCTCGAGGCAACAATGGTAATTCTTCAAGGCCACTGCTGTCTCAAAGCTCCAGGGGTAATCCTGCAAGGTGACTGTTGTCTCAAGGCACCAGTGGTAATACTGCAATTTCGCTTTTGTATCAAGGCGACAGTGGTAATCCTGCAAGGTCACTTTTGTGTCAAAGTAACAGTGGTAATCCCACAATGTCACTTTTGTGTCAAGGCAACAGTGGTAATCCCGCAAGGTCACTTTTGTGTCAATGCAACAGAGGTAATCCCGCAAGGTCACTTTTGTATCAAGGCAACAATTGTAATCCTGCAAGGTCACTTTTGTGTCAAGGCAACAGCGGTAATCTCGCAAGGTCGCTTTTGTCTCAAAGCAACAGTGGTAATCCTGCAATGAAGGTGTTGTTTCATGTCAAGATTGGTATTCAAACAAGATAAGTTTTATCTCAAGGTATAGTGACAAATTCTTCACGATCTGTTTTACTTACTGTTTTCTCAAGGCAACTGTGGTAATCCAGCAAGGTCATCATAGTCTCAAGGTAACAATCTTTTAAGGTCACTCTCGTCTGAAGGCAACAGTTATAATCCAGCAAACTATTATTTCGAGAACTCAGTGAAAATCTTGCAAGATAACTTATTTCCAAGTAACAGTGACATTCCCACCAGGTCACTGTTGTCCCAAGGCATCAAACATAATGTAGCAAGGTAAGTGTACTCTTAAGTCAACAGGATAATACAGCAAGATAACAGGTGTCTGAAGGCAACAGGAGGTAATCCCACACGTTAACTGTTAACCTTTACGTGAGGAATTGAATATTAACCTCTAGTCGTTCTTCTTTAACGGGAACATCAATTATTATGTCTCATTTTGAACGTCTTTCCCTACTTAACGAGATCAGGTTTATCAAGATCTTCTTTTGCTGTCTGTTGAAGGTCATAGTTTTTGCCTCCGAATGAGTTAGCTCCGTGAAATAGATAAATAAACTCTTCAGAGAAGATAACCAATACAGAAAAATCCTCCTCTTTACGCCTCCACCCCACAACTCCACCTAAAAACTAATCTTATTTCATTTGAAAACAGTATTTTATTTGGTTTCTGCTCTTATTTGCGATGACAAGTCTACGAGATTACTGTACTAACCGTGGGTTGATTTTAATCAGGTTATTTTAAATTCCTTTTTAATCAAATGTTTTTTACACTCAATCATTATTTTAATGACACCGATTTATTGTGAAATTTTATTTTTGTAGTGAAGACTATTTCGCATTATGGACAGAATATAACAAGCGATTACCAGAAAAATGCAGAATCAACTGGTCCTCACGGTCAGTATGTGGTGGCCGACTTGTTCTCACTGTCAATATGTAGTCGTCGACATGATCACACTGTCAGTATGTAGTCGTCGACATGATCACACTGTCAGTATGTAGTCGTCGACATGATCACACTGTCAGTATGTTGTCGTCGACACGTTCACAGTGTCAATATCTGTGGTCTCCACGTTCTCACTGTCAATATGTAGACGACGACATGTTCTCACTGTCAGTATGTAGTCGTCGACACGTTCTCAATGTCAATATTTGTGGTCGACGTATCCACTCAGTGCCCAGCAAAATGGCTAAAAAAAAGTTCTCCCCCTTCCGAAAACATGGCTACTAAGCGATCGAGAATGCTCTCACGCTTTTCCATCATTACATCATCTTTATTAGATGGGTTAAATGCACTGAATATCTCTGACTGCACATCAAAACTTCCTTTTTAGTACTTTTAGGCTGTTAATACTCCTTCACGTCAGACATGATGTTGGTCATGTTGCCTTGGGTGATCCCTTGAGGGTGAGGGTTGCCAGGTGTGCCAGTCACATCAGGCTTACTGTTGTCAGGGCTGAGGAAGGTAGCCAGGTGTGTCACTCACATCAGACTTACTGTTGTCAGAGCTGAGGAAGGTGGGCAGGTGTGTCAGTCACATCAGACTTACTGGTGGTAGGGCTGAGGAAGGTAGCCAGGTGTGTCAGTCACATCAGGCTTACTGTTGTCAGGGCTGAGGAAGGTGGCCAGGTGTGTCAGTCACATCAGGCATACTGTTGTAAGGGCTGAGGAAGGTAGCTAAGTATGTCAGTCATATCATGTTCCCCCTCAAAGGGCCACCACTAACTCCTCATTTAACCACAGTCACCACAATCTCCCCATCCATCCACTACCACTACTCCCCCTCTCCACCACCATCTTCACTATCTACTCCCTCCTCCTTCAACACCACCTGTTGCCTTGCAGCATCGCCCCATTTTCCCCTTCCACTATATCACCCCCTCCATCACCACTACCTCTCTCATTCCTTTACCACCACTAGTACTTCCCCCTTGACCGCCACCACAACCACTAGTACCTTTCCCCTTTGATCACCACCATTTCCGCCTACCTCCCTACTCCACCACCACCACTACAACCTCAACCCTCCACTACCACCCTCCTCCACCACAGTCCACCTTAACCATCACCACCAGTGTTAGCACCACTACCCTCCACTACCAACATTCCCAGCCACCACTAGATCCATATACATTGCCAGAGACTCCCCCATAATGATACATATAAATGATGTATAACCGTACACAGCACAGCAGTATATGATAAAAAGGTATTTTGATGTACATTAACTAATTATTCCACTAAAATACTGAATTAAACGTTTCGTAAGAGTTTCGAGAACAACATTTCCAATTTATGTTTGTGTATTTTACAGGAGAGTAAATTTTTTTAACAAGACACATTTATGTAATATATTAAGGAGGAAGTAGTGTTATGAAAATCTTTATTAGGCAAAGTATAAAAAAAAAATTTTCACAAAAATATAGATTAAGAAAATGTTTTGCTCATCTATCATACAACTCTGACTCAACATTTACAATTAATATTAGTGTTTGTTTCAGATTGAGATAAAAAATTTATATTTAAACATGGAAAAATAGTTTTAATATATAAGAGAGCAGATAGAGTGATGTTAGCTAATATGAGCTAAATCATAAAAACTAGTATAATTCGATCGTAAAGTAACTACATGATTTAAGTATGTTTTATACAGTTCTTAAACAACATTTACTAAATGTGTTTTACTGAGAAATGCATAAATTTATTATTTATATATCAGCAAGTATTTTTATTTACTATATAAAAAGTGAGAGAATAGTGTTCAAAAAGGTAACATTAGACAAATTAATGGGATACTATTTTTCACCACTCTTTGATTAATTGTTGCTGATTGAACAATACTTACAACTGGTCCTTTCCACGAATCGCTGGGAACTTTAATGAAAATAATGAAAGTTCCAGGAACGAGAGAGATTCTCTCTCTCTCTCTCTCTCTCTCTCTCTCTCTCTCTCTCTCTCTCTCTCTCTCTCTCTCTCTCTCTCTCTCTCTCTCTCTCTCTCTCTCTCTCTCTCTCTCTTTCTCTCTCTTTCTCTCTCTTTCATTTACTTTTGCAACTGTTTGTCCCTCCTTCACTCCCGTTCTCTCTCCCCTCCCTTTCCCTCACCCTCCTTTCCTCACTGTCAACCATTCTTTCACCGTCCTGTCCTCACAGTTCACCATGCTCTCACCCTCCTCTCCTCACTGTCTATCATTCTCTCACCATCCTGTCCTCATTGTCTATCATTCTCTCACCATTCTGTCGTCATTGTCTATCATTCTCTCACCATCCTGTTCTCACTGTCTTTCATTCTCTCACCATCCTGTCCTCATTGTCTATCATTCTCTCACCATCCTGTCCTCACTGTCTATCGCTCTCGCTCTCTCTTGTCCTCACTGTCTATCATTCTCTCACCCTCCTGTTCTCACTGTCTATCATTCTCTCACCATCCTGTTCTCACTGTCTTTCATTCTCTCATCATCCTGTCCTCATTGTCTTTCATTCTCTCACCATCCTGTTCTCACTGTCTTTCATTCTCTCGCCATCCTGTCCTCATTGTCTATCATTCTCTCACCATCCTGTCCTCACTGTCTATCATTCTCGATCCCTTTTCCCCTTCTGTTATCACCTCCGCATCACGTTCTCTCTCCCTCCATCCCTCACACACTAATTCTTCCTACTTAACTCCCGTTCTCTCGCCTAGTTGGCAAAACATGCTCGAGTAACGATGAATCAACGTTATAGTCGTTGAGTCAACGTTATAGACGTAGAGTCAACGTTTAGATGTTCAGTCAACGTTATAGACGTTGTGTCACCGTTATAGACGTTGTGTCACCGTCATAGACGTTGAGTCAACGTTATAGACGTTGAGTCAACGTTATAGACGTTGAGTCAACGTTATAGACGTTGTGTCACCGTTATAGACGTTGTGTCACCGTTATAGACGTTGAGTCAACGTTATAGACATTGAGTCAACGTTATAGACGTTGAGTCAACGTAATAGACGTTACGTCAACGTTATGGACGTTGTTTCAGTGTCGACAATAGCTGGTAAAGCTGCTGTAAGTATTCAATGGACAATCACAACCCCCTTCCCCCTCCCCCTCCAAACACTGTTATCAGACAACCTTGAAGTCGCTGGCATTCAGAATAAGAGTCGATGCTTCTGAAGGAGGTGGATGGAGGTCGACCCCCATTTACCCACCCTAGAAAAGGGGCCTCGTAGCCTGGTGGATAGCGCGCAGGACTCTTAATTCTGTGGCGCGGGTTCGATTCCCGCACGAGGCAGAAACAAATGGGCAAAGTTTCTTTCACCCTGAATGCCCCTGTTACCTAGCAGTAAATAGGTACCTGGGAGTTGGTCAGCTGTCACGGGCTGCTTCCTGGGGGTGGAGGCCTGGTCGAGGACCGGGCCGCGGGGACACTAAAGCCCCGAAATCATCTCAAGATAACCTCAAGAAACGCCCCATATAAAAAACAATCACCATGAGAGTCCCGTTTAAGCTATAGAGCCCAAGCCGTCTGGGGGCCTTTATCGTTGGTCAGACATACTGACATTCTTCATCCTCCACAACATTGGTGATAGTTTCATTTGTTTTTCTTCGTGGTCCGAATTTAATAGGAATGAGGTACGAGATAAAAACTGAATGATCTTGGCTGTGTCTCACATAGATGACCTCTGCTGCCTGCTGTGGATCTGCCTTACATTGTTGTTAAAGGAGCTTAGAGGTTCTATGAATATGGAGAATGTCAGGGACTGTCTTGTTCAGGTCTGCCAACACTGTCAACTAGGTGAAGCTCTCTTCCGGGGCTTGACTTCTCAACTGTATACACTTAGAAAGGCACTGCTATAAGTCATTATGGCACTGCAACAAGTCAATAGAGCACTGTTATGTGTCGCTTTGGCACTGTTATATGGCGTTATGACTGCTATAAATCATTATTGCACTACCACAGGTCAACGGCGTTATGGCACTGCTACATATCAATATATGCTGTAAGTCATTATGGCGCTGCAATATGGCGTTATAATTCTGCTTCATAGTCATAGAATTATAAGTCATTGTGGCACTGCTACTCATCATTATGGCACCGCAATATTGCGTTATGACAGTGTTATAAGTCATTGTGGTACTGCTACTCGTCACTATGGCAACTGCCGTATGTCATTACGGAACGGCTACAGGTCAATATGGCACTGATGTAAGTCATTATGACGCTGATATAGGTCATTATGGCGCTGCAACATGGCGTTATGGTTCTGTTGTACGTCATTATTGCACTGCTACAAGTCATTATAACAGAACAATATAGCGTTGTGGCGCTGCTTTAAGTCATTATTGCACTGCTACTGGTCAGTATGGTGCAGTTACAGGTCGTTGTAACTGCGTAAATTTAGTACATAACTGAGAGGGGCATAAGATGTTTTGTTTACAACTAGACATATATTGATTTTTTTTAAAGAATAAAGATTAGATGCAATTACAATAACGAAGTTAAATAGATTTACAGTTGGGTTAAATTTGTATTTAATTTTAATTTCTGAAAATGTTGCAATTTTGTTAAACAAATTTCTTTTTACGTTTTATATATTTTCTTTACGAAGTAGAAAGTTTTATCAGAGATACGCCTTACTATTAACATTTTGTAAAAAAAATAATTAATTAACAATTAAAAACGTTTAATTTCGTGAGGGTTGCTTCTCTCCTTATCGCAAACTTTATCCACTTAAAAAAAATTATCTAGTATCTTATGAACTGTTTTCTAACGTAAAACTCAAACTTTTAAAGTGAATGATCCTAAAAATATATAAAACTATAACGCTTATTAATACATTGATTCGTTTTGCGTCATAAGTGGCCTAAAAGCGCTTTTAAGCAATTGAGAGACATCATTAGGCAATATATATATAGGACCCAATAGGAAAATGCATTTCCTTCATCCAGCTTTTTTTTTTCCAAAATATAATCTGCTGCTAAACAAATTTAACTTTTCAAGAGAAACTAATTTTCATAATTTTCATCACCCTCTAAGCACAACGAATAAGAAACTAACAAACTAACAAAAAAAGTAGTGGAAGCGCTGAGAATTGTGAAATTGATTAATTTGTTTTCTATTTTTCTTAAATATAAAATTTCAGTAAATATAAACGTTAGTTGTTTACAAAAGTGCATTATTTTATAAAAAAAAAAAAAATTAAAACTGATATTATGCATTTGCTTTTAAATTTATTCACCTTCAAATTACAGCGCTGAGTACTGAGCCGATGACAATACTTCAGCTTTACTAGTTGAGTGTCGGAAAGTCCGACACCATTTAATAATAATATCATACAGACAGATAAGAGCTGTGTTGTATAAACAAGTTACCCATAGAAAACGTAACTTGTAGTGGAATTACCGTCTAAAGAAAACGGGATATCATCACCACATACCATTATAAATCACCACCTATTATGGTGGGAATTATTCTTAAATACATTAGTCTTTGGACTTTACCATCATAAAAACATCTTATATAAATTAACTTAATTATCAATATTAAAGTAGAGTAAATGTGACCCTTCTATCACTTTCTGAAATCTGGACAAAGTAGGCCAGGCGTCAGAGTGGGGAAGGAGGGCAGCCATTGTTGTTTGTATTGAGACCAGAGGCTCACACGGGAGCAAATTCGGCTCCTGTTAAATTTACTTGGACGTAGTGTTATGGAAACTAAAAGTGTACCATTATCAACACGCTGTCTACAAATTCAAGTTAAGTGTCTATCCGAAACCCATTATCTATCATTAGTGGCCATTAATGTCATTGGGTAGGGTTATCCGGTTAGATCACATGGAAGCCTCAAACTAAAGGTAATTAAGCCAGGTCCTCATGTTCCATGTACTGTTTTCTCTGATATACTTGTCATATATAGGATTCTGGCTTCACAGCTAGCGCACTTTTGACAGGTCAAGACGAGGATGCAAGATTGTGCACCAGTTACTGGGTGATATGGAAGCTACCTCAAAGAGGATAATTTGGTGTCTACACCCTAGTTATACCTGGTGGACTAACCTGCTGTACTATAAGATAAGGAACCTCATCAATGTATGTAGCTATTACTGTAGTTTGATTGGATGCATATATATTAATTTAATAACCCCCCCTAATGTGTAGAGGATCGATTTGTGAGATTGAGATTATTGCAGAAATACAGTCCACTTATCATTATACAAATTGCTATCGAAGTATATAAATTAACGTAAATATAAATTCATATAAATTAAATAAATATAAATCTCACAGGTCGGTTCCCACATTATTTGGTCATCTTCGAACCGGATGACGGATTATTTGATCCTTTGAACCCACATTTGGTCATCTTAGTACCGGATGAACCAGTTAACCAAACCAGTGGATTCATTAAATATACTAGTGCAGTGTTATTTAAACAAAGCCAGTCAAGACAGCGGCGTTGCCTCGTGGGAGCTCAGGAGCCTCCCTCAGCCCAGATCAGCCTTAGTCAGCGGTTTCATGCACACCCACAGAAATTTGGTGGCGTGTTATTTCGTGAAATGACAGCGCTAATATAGAATCCAGCCAAATTAGTGACTGTGTCTTCGCGAGATTGTTCACGGATTTCGTGGTGTTACATTTCGCGAGAGATTATCCACGAATTTTGTGGACTTTATTTCGCGAGGTCACTAATAATATTTAATACTTCTAGATAATATTAGAAGTTTCATAGAGGCTAATTAAGAGGCTATTAACAATAATTGTGTATATTATTTCTCCAAAATAGAGAATTATTTCATATATATTGCACTAGTGATCACAGTATAATATTTACTAATTGCCAACCCACAACAGGGTAGGATATGACTAGTTGAACTATTATTGTTCATCCTAGTCCCATTATTACAATAGTCAGTTGTACTATATTGATCAACCTAACACCATTAATGAATGGTGCAAACCCTATTTTGGGTGTAATTTTTATCAACTCGAGTTGAGTTGTATATATAATAAATTACTTATGATCATTACACCTTTGAGTGATTAATTAGTGTCTCTACCATCCTAGGGTGATATAGAAGAGCTAACCTAAAGGTACTTCCAGTGACACTGGTTTATCACTCAAATCATTAGTGTGTATGATTGTATATATATAATGTGTATTAATTTTAAGTGCTAACCTCTAGTAGAGGTAGGATTATTGCCTAGTGAGTTCAGAATTTACCCTAGGCTACCATTAGAGCTTGTTCAGTATTATGAGCAGCCCAAGTACAAGCCCCACAAGGCTTCACCAACTAGCCAGTACGGATAATGCAGGGAGAATGAAAAGAACCCTTGCAGGTCTTAAAGGCCACTTAACAAGACAGATCAAGAAATGTGAAGATTTGTCACAACAATCAACAGTTGATTATGCTGACCTGGAAAGCTATTATCAAGCAGCTGCAGGTAAATTTAAGCAAATCAAATGCCAAATGGCTGTCCTTGTGGGGACAGACTACTTCCATCAATTCATTGGTAGCCCTACTAAACATCAGGGCATAACCATGTTAAACTCTGCAGGAGGTAAATTACTCTCAGGCCCAGTATCAAGCCTGAGGAGACCTATGCCTGCAGATAAACAATACCAATAGAAACTAAATTTGTCAGCTGATTATATTTCTCCAGTAGCATTATACTAAGGAGATTACAGCTGACTATAGTAACAGAGGTTGTTAGTATCATCATTTAAAGCTGAAGATGAGTTCATGAGGCTTCAGTGGCAAATCAGTGAACAGTAGCCTAAAACAGCTACAAGTCACTGCGACCAATGTCACTGAACCCACTGCAGTCTCAGAACCATACTTTACTTTAATGATGAGCTATTCAATCTTCTGAATCAATTAATTAAATTAAACCCCAGTAAATCTGATGACTGATTTGATACATTTATTATTTAATCAAGATGTATTCCATGGGCCTCAGTGTTTATATATCAGTGACCAGTTACCTGAAGAAACTTCAAGTTATATCTAATGTCACTGATCTCACTGCAGTCCCTGAATCATACTTGACTGTAGTACTTGATCACATCCAGTCTTCTGGGTTAAATAATATGTAATAAGGCTTGAATATTAGCCTTTCAAGAGTTGACAGGGAAATGAAATCGCATTAGACTTCTAACCCCTGCAACTCTAGTACGGGACATCCGTCCTGTACGAACAGACACACAAATGTGTGATTACTAACTACTAACATCAAATTAATGTAATAATTCGATGGAGGAGTATCGGTGTTCGTCTGTTCTAAATAGGACTTCGACCCGTGAGCAGCCCCCTGGGGAATTATGTCGGAAAGTCCGACACCATTTAATAATAATATCATACAGACAGATAAGAGCTGTGTTGTATAAACAAGTTACCCATAGAAAACGTAACTTGTAGTGGAATTACCGTCTAAAGAAAACGGGATATCATCACCACATACCATTATAAATCACCACCTATTATGGTGGGAATTATTCTTAAATACATTAGTCTTTGGACTTTACCATCATAAAAACATCTTATATAAATTAACTTAATTATCAATATTAAAGTAGAGTAAATGTGACCCTTCTATCACTTTCTGAAATCTGGACAAAGTAGGCCAGGCGTCAGAGTGGGGAAGGAGGGCAGCCATTGTTGTTTGTATTGAGACCAGAGGCTCACACGGGAGCAAATTCGGCTCCTGTTAAATTTACTTGGACGTAGTGTTATGGAAACTAAAAGTGTACCATTATCAACACGCTGTCTACAAATTCAAGTTAAGTGTCTATCCGAAACCCATTATCTATCATTAGTGGCCATTAATGTCATTGGGTAGGGTTATCCGGTTAGATCACATGGAAGCCTCAAACTAAAGGTAATTAAGCCAGGTCCTCATGTTCCATGTACTGTTTTCTCTGATATACTTGTCATATATAGGATTCTGGCTTCACAGCTAGCGCACTTTTGACAGGTCAAGACGAGGATGCAAGATTGTGCACCAGTTACTGGGTGATATGGAAGCTACCTCAAAGAGGATAATTTGGTGTCTACACCCTAGTTATACCTGGTGGACTAACCTGCTGTACTATAAGATAAGGAACCTCATCAATGTATGTAGCTATTACTGTAGTTTGATTGGATGCATATATATTAATTTAATAACCCCCCCTAATGTGTAGAGGATCGATTTGTGAGATTGAGATTATTGCAGAAATACAGTCCACTTATCATTATACAAATTGCTATCGAAGTATATAAATTAACGTAAATATAAATTCATATAAATTAAATAAATATAAATCTCACAGGTCGGTTCCCACATTGAGAGCGCGAGGGGACGCCTTCTGCAGCTGTTATGAGGACTAAACAACAAAACATTGTCTAGCAATATATATACCAGCGTGACCACGTGTGCGGCCGTCAGTCAACGCCACAGGAGTTGCATCACAAATGCCACGAATTCCAGTGACCTGCTGGGAAAACGATACGCAGATCATATACAGACCAAAATATTTTACAGTTACAATGAAAGACATAAATGGATATTAAAACGTGGGTCAGAAGACCCGTAGAGATCTATCTAGCCCGAGCGAATTGTGTTTGATAAACCAGTGGTAAGATTGATTCAGATATTGGTCACTCATTAATTGCAAGTGAACGTTTTTCAGTTCAAATCTTGCAACGGGGAAGTTAAGGGACTTCCTTTGAAAAGTGAGAGACCTTTTGTGTTGTGAGAGAAATGAAAAAGGATAAATAGAAAGAAAGAGGGAAAGAGCTCTGGTTGGAAAAATAAATTTATTTTCTCTGATTAAAATTGTCACTGTAGATGAGCATCACAATTTTTTTAATACAGAGTGAAGCAATGTTTCAGATACTGTAACGAAAAAAGGGAAATTTGCTACCACTGTCCGTCACCATCACTGACACTAACATTACTACCACAGCTATTCACCATCACTGACACTAGCATGCTTACCACTGCACGTCACCATCACTGACACTAACATTATTACCAAACACGGTTACTATCACTGACACTTTAATTACTACCAAAGACGGTCATCATCATTGACACTAACATCACTACCACTGCCCGTCACCATCACTAAAACTATCATTATTACCACTGCCCGTCACTACCACTAACACTAGCATTACTACCACTGCTAGTCATTATCACTGACACCAGCATGACTACCACTGCTCGTCACCGTCACCATATTAGCATTACTCCCACAGCCCGTCACCATCATTGACACTAACATTACTACCACAGCCCATCACCATCACTGACACTGAATTTACTACCACTGAACGTCACTATCACTAACACTACCATGACTCCCACAGCCTGTCACCATCACTGATACTCGATTTACTACCACTGTCTGTCACCATCACTGACAGTAACATTACTATCACAGCCTGTTATCATTACTAACACTAGCATTACTACCTTTGCCGTCACAATCACTGACACTTACATTACTACCACAGCCGGTCACCATCACTGACATTAGCATTACGACCACAGCCGGTCACTATCACTGACACTAACATTACTACAACTGCCCGTCACCATCACTGACATTACTCCCACAGCCAATCACCATCACTAACACTAACATTACTACCACTACCCGTCACCATCACTGACCCTACAATTTCTACCACAGCCCGTCACCATCACTGACAATAGCATTGCTCCCACTGACAGTCACTATCACTGGCCCTATCATTTCTACTACAGCCCGACATCATCACTGACACTAGCATTACTACCACTGACAGTCACTATCACTGACACTAGCATTCATACCACTGCCTGTCACCGTCACTAACACTAGCATTACTACAACAGCCCGTCACAATCACTGACACTAGCATTACTATCGCTGCCCGACTCCATTACTGACACTAGAAATACTACCACTGCTAGTCACCATCATTGACACTAGCATTATTACCACAGCCTGTCACCATCACTGACACTAGCATTAATACAACTGCCTGTTACCATCACTGAAAATAGCATGGTTACGACTGCTAGTCACCATCACTGACACTAGCATTACTACAATTGATATTCACCAAAACTTAAATTAGCATCACCACACAGCCCGTCACAATCACTGACACTAGCATTACTACAATTGATATTCACCAAAACTTAAATTAGCATCACCACACAGCCCGTCACAATCACTGACACTAACATTACTACCACTGCTTTCACCATCACTGACACTAGCATTACTACCACTACCCGTCACAATCACTGACACTAACATTACTACCACTGCTAGTCACCATCACTGACACTAGCATTACTACCACTACCCGTCACCATCACTGACACTAACATTACTACCACTGCTAGTCACCATCACTGACACTAGCATTACTACCACTACCCGTCACCATCACTGACACTAACATTACTACCACTACCCGTCACCATCACTGACCCTACAATTTCTACCACAGCCCGTCACCATCACTGACAATAGCATTGCTCCCACTGACAGTCACTATCACTGACCCTATCATTTCTACTACAGCCCGACATCATCACTGACTCTAGCATTACTACCACTGACAGTCACTATCACTGACACTAGCATTCATACCACTGCCTGTCACCGTCACTAACACTAGCATTACTACAACAGCCCGTCACAATCACTGACACTAGCATTACTATCGCTGCCCGACTCCATTACTGACACTAGAAATACTACCACTGCTAGTCACCATCATTGACACTAGCATTATTACCACAGCCTGTCACCATCACTGACACTAGCATTAATACAACTGCCTGTTACCATCACTGAAAATAGCATGGTTACGACTGCTAGTCACCATCACTGACACTAGCATTACTACAATTGATATTCACCAAAACTTAAATTAGCATCACCACACAGCCCGTCACAATCACTGACACTAGCATTACTACAATTGATATTCACCAAAACTTAAATTAGCATCACCACACAGCCCGTCACAATCACTGACACTAACATTACTACCACTGCTTTCACCATCACTGACACTAGCATTACTACCACTACCCGTCACAATCACTGACACTAACATTACTACCACTGCTAGTCACCATCACTGACACTAGCATTACTACCACTACCCGTCACCATCACTGACACTAACATTACTACCACTGCTAGTCACCATCACTGACACTAGCATTACTACCACTACCCGTCACTATCACTGACACTAACATTACTGCCACAGCCCGTCACCATCACTCACACTAACATTACTGCCACAGCCCGTCACCATCACTCACACTAACATTACTACCACAGCCCGTCACTATCACTGACACTAGCGTTACTAATACTGCCTGTCACCAATAATGACACTATCATTTCTACCACAGCCCATCATTAACACTGACATTAGCAATACTTCCACAGCACGTCACTATCACAGACACTAGCGTTACTAATACTGCTAGTCACCATCACTAACACTAGCATTACTACCACTGCTAGTCACCATAACTGACACTAGCATTACAACCATTGCTAGTCACAATCACTGACACTAACATTACTTCAACTGGCCTTCACCATCACTGACACTAGCATTATTATCACTGCCCGTCACCATCATTGACCCTATCATTACTACCACTACTAATCACCATCACTGACACTAGCTTTAGTACCACAGCCCGTCATCATCACTGACTCTATCATTACTATCACTCCCTGTCACCATCACTCACATTTCTATTACTAAGAGGCATGATTTACGAGGAAAGGGTTGGAAATTTGCACCTCACGTCGCTGTAAGCAAAAAGAGTTGAGGGGAGACATGATCACCACATTCAAAATTCTCTGGAGAATAGTCAGGGTAAACACATTATTTAACGCGTGTTTTACGCGAACAAGGGGGATACAGGTGGAGACTGAGTACCCACATGTGCCACAATGATGTTAGAAAGAACTTTTTCAGTGTCAGAGTAGTTAATAGGTTGAATGCATTAGGCAGTGATGTGGTGGAGGCTGACTCCATGCAGAGTTTCACATGTAGATATGATAGAATCCATTAGGCTTAGGACCCTGTACATCAGTTGTTTGGCAGTTGAGAGGCGAGACCAAAGAGCCAGAGCTCAACCACTGCAAAAACAATTAGGTGAGCACTAGCCGCCACCACCACCACAACTACTACTACTACTACTACTACCACTACTACTACTACACCTAGAAACCCCCACTCCTATCAGCATTACCAATACTGTTAGTCACCACACCTGCTGCTATTAGTACTAACGTTGTTAATCACCACCAATACTACCAGCATTACTATTGCAATAAGTCGCCACCACCATCACTTCTGGTAACAAATGCTCCTATCAGCAGCAATATTGCTAGTCATAACCATTACTTCTAGCAATACTGCTATTGCAGGCAACCACACCTGCTATTAGCATTACTTCTACTGCTGGTCACCAAATCTGATTTTTGCATTACTTTTTCTACTAGTCACCATTACTGCTACTAGCTGTACTACTACTAGTAGTCACCACCACTGCTAATACCATTACTTCTACTGCTAGTCATCACTACTGCTATTAGCGTTACTAGTTCAACAAGTCACAATTACTGCTACTTGCATTACTACTACAACTAGTCAGAATTATTGGTACTTACGTTACTACTGCAACTAGTCACCAACACTGGTACTTTCCTTTCTACTAAAACTAGTCACAATTACTGCGACTAGCGTTACTAACACAACTAGCCACCACCGCCACTGCTACTATCGTTACTATTACAGCTAGTCACCGCCACGGCTACTATCATTACTTTTACAGCTTGTCACCGCCACGGCTACTATCATTACTATTACAGCTTGTCACCGCCACGGCTACTATCATTACTATTACAGCTAGTCACCGTCACGGCTACTATCATTACTATTACAGCTTGTCACCGCCACGGCTACTATCATTACTATTACAGCTTGTCACCGCCACTGCTACTATCATTACTATTACAGCTTGTCACCGCCACGGCTACTATCATTACTATTACAGCTAGTCACCGCCACGGCTACTATCATTACTATTACAGCTAGTCACCACCACGGCTACTATCATTACTATTACAACTAGTCACCACCACGGCTACTATCATTACTATTACAACTAGTCACCACCACTGCTACTATCATTACTATTACAACTAGTCACCACCACTGCTACTATCATTACTATTACAACTAGTCACCACCACTGCTACTATCATTACTATTACAGCTAGACACCACCACTGCTACTATCATTACTATTACAGCTAGTCACCACCACTGCTACTATCATTACTATTACAACTAGTCACCACCACTGCTACTATCATTACTATTACAGCTAGTCACCACCACGGCTACTATCATTACTATTACAACTAGTCACCACCACTGCTACTATCATTACTATTACAGCTAGTCACCACCACTGCTACTATCATTACTATTACAACTAGTCACCACCACTGCTACTATCATTACTATTACAACTAGTCACCACCACTGCTACTATCATTACTATTACAGCTAGTCACCACCACTGCTACTATCATTACTATTACAGCTAGTCACCACCACTGCTACTATCATTACTATTACAACTAGTCACCACCACTGCTACTATCATTACTATTACAACTAGTCACCACCACTGCTACTATCATTACTATTACAACTAGTCACCACCACTGCTACTATCATTACTATTACAACTAGTCACCACCACTGCTACTATCATTACTATTACAACTAGTCACCACCACTGCTACTATCATTACTATTACAACTAGTCACATTATACCAATGTGTTCGCAACACTTTCGCGCTTTAGATTACAGATAACTCGTCGCTGTTTTTTCTTACGATTCCGCATAACAGCCTACTTTTCTCGTCAATCGAAAAAATATTTCTATAAATTCCATTTTTTAACCGAAATGGATGGGGATACTTTTGTTTTGTAGAGAATTTATTTGCGAATCTTTTGGTACCAGAATGAATATTATATCACATAAACGTCTATGAGTAAAAAAAAAATACACAAAGTATGTTTGGGGGTGTGGCGAGCGTGTGGCAGTGGGTTCCATTTAGCCGTTGATATATCCAACATGTGGGAAATATTTGTATGTGTTATGTATATGTCTGTGTAGGCAATTTTACTGCGATCACTGTCATACAAATTATAAAATGTTTCAACAAGTATAAACATGACAAACATCAAACAAACGAAAACAATGCGTTCGTTTCTGCCGCGAACGCATACTGAGCGACGTGGTTCTATATTTGGCGCTTCTCTTACACATGCTTTGTACAAATGTTATACAGTTCATCTTATAGAAAATTTTATTGCGAACACATTGGTATAAAAAAGAAATACGTACATAGAAAAGTAGGGTCAGGAAACGTATAAACTTTCCAAGCATGATTTCCCCCCTGTGTTTTCGTCAGTGCGCTCGCGGCTAACTACTCTCCACTTCACACACTCTTGCGGGTGGGCAATTACCTATATTAAACATTCATATGCATATGTCCGTGTAGAGAATTTTATTGCAATTCCAATGACACCAAAATTAGCGATGTAGGACAACTGTAGGCTTCGCAACCATTAAGAGAGTGGAAACATTTTGTTGCTGTTTGGCGCTCTCGGCGAGTGATCTGCATAGTTTTTTATTTGGTGTTGATACTCCTTATGCTTGGGCGGCATTTTATAGGTATGCTCTTATAGACAATTACATTGCGAACACAGTGATATCAAATTTAAATACGTGCGCCTTCAATTGTTGTCAGGACAGTCAAAAGAGTGTACACTTTTTCGGTCTTACCGCGTAGGCGCGCGAAGTGCCGAAAGCATCTGGGGTATTGTTTTTTTTTGAGCGCCGAGAGCGCGAAAGTGTTAAATTAAAAATCTGTTAATTTGTGTTCTCTGTTCATGGGAAAAATAATAAAAAAATCGTGAGTCTAGTGACCCTGGTAATTTTTACAGTCAGGGGGGTCTTCTGTAATAATATGAAAGCTAAATAATAGCATGAACATGTATATTATGGCACTTTTAGGCGATGCTGTGGTCACTAGCTGAACAGCAGTGCTGTGAGCTCATGCTGCATGCGTCAGGTTTGGTGGTTCACTCAATACTGAGGCCCTCACACCCAGGAATATGGCCCACAATTTAAAAATAAAAATGGCGTCTGTTTACAAGAGCCCTGATGAAGGTGAGGTGAACCCTGTGTATCCGCAGGGCGTTTAAATAAATCATATGATGGGATACACAATTTATAGCTAGTCACTAAACCCATCATATGATGTGTTGCGCAACTTAAGGGTTAACATAATAATAACATTGTAAAGAAACAACCTTGCAGGTGATATTTACTTATGTTCCTTCTCTTTCAGCAGGCAGTGTTTCATGAAACAAACAAAAATGTATTTTAAACGTTCCTAATCATTATTTAATACTAACCTATTTTTGCAAAGTAATGAAATCATCGCAAAATTTACATTGCTTTAAACCTTTTCTTACATAAATCAATGTTTATTTATTTGTAATATATTCCTGAATCATCATTGTTTAAACTATGATGAGAGAGCCAAGGGGCCAAACTTTTGCATGACGTTAGGTGGGAAAACACCAGCAGCTCTAGTGTGTAATTATTGTTCTTGTCCTCTCTACTGACCAGCAATCAACGCGGTGATAACCATGGATAATCTTCAAATCTCAAGGTAACATATCAATCAGAGATTGATATGTTGTTTCCGGGGATAACTTTGATCAATGGCATTCACCATAATGTGGTGAACGGACTCCAGTAGTTCGACCGTTTCCCAGCAGAGTGTTGGTTGACGACCTGTGAGTCCTGGTAACCTCTCTCACCGTGGACCGCCAGTTGGGAGACCAGATGATGCTGAAAGAACAAAATTAACTATATAATCCATCCAAGAGGCCGGACACCGCTCTTCGACATTATACTCGTAACCCAACCAGCAGTTTGTCCTAATGTTCAGTCGAAGTTTTAGTCACCCCGTCCTCTTAATAGAGCGTCGCATTTTGACGCATACTCTACCTAAGGCCAAAATATTTCGTACTAGAAAATGGAAGCTGCTCGCGAAATTGACATACTGTCCCGTTTTCTGTTTTGAGTCCTCTGGTAGGTTAGGAGAGGACAATTTAATGCGACAGTTTTTTGACGGTGGGAAACTTTAGAAGGACGGGCAAACAGATTAACTGGCTACGCGTCTTCTCCCAATAATTAACTGATATTCACGCACTGGATGCAAGACTCACTCATTGGGGAGATTACCCGTCCAGCCACGCTGTGTTCAGTGGTCACGTGTTCGAGCCCCAGACCAAGGAAAACGATTTGCTGCCAATCCTCAGGTACACTGTAATGGCATACACTGAAAACCTTTCTGGCCACCAAGCTATAATAGCCGCCTATAATATACTACCCTCTCCCAAGTTCCTGCTACCGGGGATGACAACATTCTCCTTCGTGTGCACTTTATATTGAGAAGAAGCAACTAATGCCGACCTGAGAAGGCTTGCACAATTGTTGAGAACTGAATACATTATTTACCATTTTCCACTAATATTATTTCTTTGGAGAAGCTTTCTACAATAATGTTGTATTTGAAAGAGAGAGCGAGGAAAACAACAAATACATGTCAAAGTGTTATATTAAACCGATTTTTCCGATGAACCAACATTCTATATCAAGGTGGTGTAAACATAAACTGTTTACTTCACCGTGATAAAGGATGAAGGCTCATGTGAAAATTTGCTTTAATATTACCCTTACACAAGTACTGGAAATTTTCTTCACCTTCATTATTATTTTCGCATATGTTTAGTGCACTGACCTTCGGTTCTGTCTCGAATTATGTTGGATATCAGTTTTGTCAGTTATAGTTTGATCAGCAGAAGAGAAGGTCCATAATGAAACAAATGGGAGATGAAGAATTCAGAAACAAATCTTATATTATCTTACAACATTTGGAGAGATGTAGGCGGTCGCAGAGGTCATTGGCTATCTCAAAGGTAATTGGCTGTCCAATAGGTGATTGGCTATCCTAGAGGTGACTGGTTGTTCCAAAAGTGAGCGACTGTTCCAGAGGTGACTGGATTCCCAAGAGATGATTGGCGGGGCAGATGTGATTGGCAAACCCAAAGATTATCGACTGGCTCATAGGTGATTGGTTATCCAATATGTGATTACCTGCCCTAAAAATCAGTGGGTGTATCACAGGTGAGAGTGATCTTGTAAGATTACCAGACGTCACTCGCGCATCGCATACTCTGATATATTCTGCATGGATGTTTCCAGTTCAATGAACTTTGATAAGAAATATAAAGTGAAGGGACGATGACGCTTCGGTACGTCCTGGACCATTCTCAACTCGTCCTTTCACTTTCTACTGTGTGGTTTGGTCAACGTATTTCAGCCACGTTATTGTGAATCCTCGTCTGTGTGAGAAATATAAACTTTAGTGTTAGTTTCATATTTATGTTTTTCGTGGTTTCAAACTCGATCCTTTAACAAAGGCGATGTATAGAAGCAGAATATGATTCAGATTCGCGATAAAACTCAGTCATCATAGAGGAACTCACTACCAGTAAGGAGCTTTGTGCTGCATCTGTCCAACTTATATTACGTTTCTATAACAATTTAGGAATTCTGTATATAGAGAAAGTCAGGAATTTCTTGTTCACAACTGCCAACACAATTGACTAGATAAAGCTCTCTACCTAGGCCTGATTTATCATTTTTTCGTTTAGGATTTTTTTTCCTCTGAAGGTCCACACTGTCCCTCCAAGGAAGCCAAAGGTACATTAACTCTGCACGGCAGCCACTTGGGCTGGACGGTAGAGCGACGGTGTCACTTCATGCAGGTCGGCGTTCAATCCCCCACCGTCCAAGTGGCTAGGCACCATTTCTTTCCTCCCGTACCATCCCAAATCCCTATCCTGATCCCATGGCTATTTGGTCGTAATTGCTTGGCGATTTCCACCTATAATTCTCTCTGCACGGAACTAGCTCACTGGACACCGGGATAATATGTATAGGTTCTTAGGGTGATGTTTCAGGTCATTATGGTGCTGCTTCAAGCCATCATGACGAGGCTTCTGACCATTATAAAACGTCGTACAGTTCGTTATAGCACTTCTACATCATATTTTAAGGTTGTTACGAGCCATTATGAGGCTGCTGCAGATCATTAGGACGATGGTATAGACCATTATGAGGCTGTTGCTAACCATTATGGAGCAGCATGCTAGTGCAGGGCAAAATAATGATAAAACAAAACAAATCAATTTAGTTTATATTTCAAAGCAAATTGGCTCATATTTTGCTCGATTTGTCATGTTACATTAATTCTAACCTAATTAACAGTATTTTAACCTTATGTACAGTTCATTTAAATACATTTATAGAACACATCTGGAAAAAACTCAGGAACCTCATGTATTGTTTCTTGCGTCAAACTCTACACTGTGTCAGCTCACTCACTAAAGGAACTTACCAGATTTGTATGAAATTGTAGAGGAGTTTAGAGTCACCAAGATTGGAGCTCAAGAGCTCAGCATCCTGCTGCTGTCTCGTGTTCAAGCCCTTAAACTGAGCAACTGATGACTAACCCTTCTCCCACTTAACTCGGATTTCCGTCATTGAAGTTCCCGTGATTTCTTTCTTTAATGTCCTGTCCCCAGGTCGAGGTGATTTAATTCTCTTTCTCTCAATTACTACCCTCACTAGAGCAAAGAAAGCTATCTAACAAACATTTATTACAAACAAAATAAACTATAAATGTTAAAAGGGTGCCTTGTACGGGGGTCCCCATTTCTTCAAAACCCAGTTAATCAATGGTTTAGTATGTTATGACGTGTGTATATAAATAACGTATTAATATAGAACTCGTTATCCATATAACAAACTTGTTATAATCACTATTCATCAAGAACATACCCAACTCCACTAATCAATGCACAAACAACCGCTTAAGAATACAGTATAAAGTCATATAACAGATCTTTGCTTCAATAGAATGAAAAGTCACACTATCGTAATATATCAATGAGAAAATCCACAGGAGCCGTTATAGGGACTCGAGCCTGTTCACGGGTGTTCCCAGATGCACACTCTAGACGACTACGCCACGACATGGAAAAGAACTGCAACCTGGAGTGCAACTCAACCTTCGAGGATCCCGAGGTTTCCACTGAAACAGAAGTCACACAAGCTCGGGCGTCCTCGAGGGTGCAGTGGTACTCCAGGTTGCAATTCTCTTACCATGTCGTAGTGTAGTCGACTAGACCGTGCATCTGGGAACACCCAGAGCACAGGTTCGAATCCTCATCATGTAGCCTGTGGATTTTCCAATTGCTTCAATAAATGTTATTATTCTTTCAATGAGTTTCTGTGCATCAAATTGTTCGTCACTAGGCTGACGTGTTTTCTTCTTCACTCTCGCCTGGCAAAGGTTACAGTCACCATCAAACATGAATTTTAGAATATATATAAAAAAAAATATATATATAAATAAAAACAGAATAAACACTCTTACCTCCATTCACTGCGTCTAGGATACTGACACAATGATCTCAAACAAATAAACACACTTCCAACGATCCCGGTTAAACAACTGTGGATTAAATCCTACTTATACTCGATTTTAACTTCTTCCTTGTCGATTTGTCCTCTTGCAGGCCTGTCGGAAAATCCGACACCATTTAATAATCATACAGATAATAACTGTATTACCAACAAGTTACCCATAGAAAACGTAACTTGTAGTGGAATTACCGTCTATAGAAAACGGGATATCATCACCACATACTATTATAATTCACCACCTATTATGGTGGGAATTATTCTTAAATACATTAGTCTTTGGACTTTACCATCATAAAAACATCTTATATAAATTAACTTAATTATCAATATTAAAGTAGAGTAAATGTGACCCTTCTATCACTTTCTGAAATCTGGACAATGTAAGCCAGGCGTCAGGGAGGAAGGAGGGCAGCCATTGTTGTTTATTGAGACCAGAGGCTCACACGGGAGCAAATTCGGCTCCTGTTAAATTTACTTGGACGTAGTGTTATGGAAACCAAAGGTGTACCATTTGTCAACACGCTGTCTACAAATTCAAGTTAAGTGTCTATCCGAAACCCGTTTATCATTCATTTATGGCCATTAATGTCAGGATATAGGGTTGACCCGGTTAGATCACGTGGAAGCCTCAAACTAAAGGTAATGAAGCCAGGTCTTCATGTTCCATGTACTGTTTTCTCTGATATACTTGTCATATATAGGTATCTGGCTTCACAGCTAGCGCACTTTTGACAGGTCAAGACGAGGATGCAAGATTTGTGCACCAGTTACTGGGTGATATGGAAGCTACCTCAAAGAGGATAATTTGGTGTCTACACCCTAGTTATACCTGGTGGACTAACCTGCTGTACTATAAGATAAGGAACCTCTTTAATGTATGTAGTTATTTCTGTAGTTTGATTGGCTGCATATATATATTAATTTAATAACCCCCCCCCTAATGTGTAGAGGATCGATTTGTGAGATTAAGAGATTATTGCAGAAATACAGTCCACTTATCATTATACAAATTGCTATCGAAGTATATAAATTAACGTAAATATAAATTCTATATAAATTCATATAAATTAAATAAATATAAATCTCACAGGTCGGTTCCCACAAGGCCAGCTATAGAACCGTCCATCAATTGGTTCTCGCTTCATGAAGATCGACGTTCAATCCCCGAACGTTCAAGTGTAAGGGCAGCATTCATTTCCCCCCGTCCCATTCCAATTCCTTATCCTGACCCCTTCCAAGTGCTATATAGTCGTATAGTCGTATATGCTTAGTGCTTTTCCCCTGATAATTCCCTCCCCCTTACAGCCACCATTCACGAACCTGCAAATTTACTATAACAAAATAATCTCTTTTCATAAACGATTAGACAATAAAAAAAAAATTATCCATTACCCCCTTCACCCTGCTGTCTCTCACAGCTCAAAGTGAAGATCACCAGCCGCTGTTGAGCGAGCATGTGTCTCTCTGACCATCATGGTATTTCATCTTAATACTCTAATATCATAATCACTGTATGCATACTTAATTCGTGTGTCCGAACATCAAATCAAAATCAAATCAATAGTAAGTAAGCAGAAAGAATCAAAGCCTCTTACTACAAATTTACTGAAGCGATCACGCTTGTTTTCACAAAGTCAGGATGGAGCCGGCAGTTTACCTCTCTCAGGTTGACCAAAAATTCTTAATTGGACAGTCAATATCGACTTCTCTATTCTGACCTGGGTGTAAGGGGTCAATACATGGGTACCAGCCCGGCTCATCTGTCAACAGGTTCTCACCCAGGACAAACAGACCTCTTCTCAGGACTACCACAGTGGACTACCAGGGTACGATCACCTTCCCTTGGCTTCAGACCACCATTCTGGCTCAACAAGTTAAGACGAACACCACAATCGCCCCTCTTCTTGCTTACAGCACTGGTTTAGTCGCGGTTACTGCAGTCTTCTTCACCTAAACGCAAGAAATGAACTCACTAAGTGGCGATCCAACAATGACAAGCGATGTCGCAAACCCATTGCAAACGACGCAAAAAATTTTTACACCCGATCTGACACTCCCTTGCTCGTTTCTCCATTGGTTACCAATGACGTTATCCAGTTTCTTTCCCTTGTGGAATCACAAATACTGTCGCTATCCCCTCCTGTTCCTCTAATGCTGCTCAGTGATACCTCAATGCCTCTTCCGTGTCGTCCAGCGGAGATTTAATCTACAAATCACATTAAAACTCTTATCCTGAGCCTCTGTAGGACCGAGTGAGGAATGATGTTCACTCTGTGGCAAAGCCTACGTCATCAAGCAGTATGGGGTTCTTATATTTAGGTTATCTTGAAAGGATTTCGGGGCTTAGCGTTCCTGCAAGCCGGTAATCTACCAGGCCTCCTTTTTGTTGCACACCCCCAAGAAGTAGCTCGTAGCAGCTGTCTAACTCCCAGATACCTATCTTACTGCTAGGAGAAAGGGGCGTCAGGGAGAAAGAAACTCTGCCTGTTTGTTTCCATCTCCACCGAGGATCGAACCCAGAACCTCAGGACTACGAATCCGAAGCGCTGTTCACTCAGCTGTCAGTGTTAACAAAACCTATCAGTTATATATCTTTATCGTCCCAATTTTTGGTAATATATAATCTGAAGCTTTAAATTTTACGGGTTTACAATAATAACATTTTCATAAAAATGGGAAGAACTTTATTTTAGTAAAGAACTGCACTTTAGTTGTTTTGTCATTCATTTTTGGTCAGAACGAAAGTGCAGCATATTAAAGAGAGGAGGCGCTGACAATTGTCAAATGGCTTCATTTATGTTTTGTATTGTTTAAAAAATAAAGATTACTAAATTAAAATATCAGTAGCTTTCAAAGGTGCATTTTTTTTATTAATTTAAAAATCTTTAAATCCTGATAATTTATTGTTACTATATTACAGCTCTGAGCTCTTGCTCGACGACAATACTTCACCTTTACTGAGGGCGGCGCACAGCTGGTAATATGCCCAGGCTAGAGGGAAACTGTTGGCTTGTTTCAAACTACTAAAGTATTTTTGGAATCTGTGTTAAATACATGACCGATGTATGGTATATACATGTACTTATTGTGTATATGTTATACTTACAATTAACAAATTTTTAAAAGAACTGGAACGATTTATAAAAAAATATGAATCGTAATTAAATTAAGTCAGGTAGACCCCATTCAAAATCATAGAGCTATACCTACTGGCCTACCTGGCCTCCCGTCTGTTCATCACTACATATACTGGTTGAGGCCGGAAGGGGATGCCGAAGTTGTGGGGAATAAAGAGTAACACTCACTATAGTAATATAGACTGACCACATGTGACCACATATGCGTCTGTCAATCAATGCCACAAGTGTTGCATCACAAATGCGATGGATACCAATGACCTGCTGTGAAAATGATGTAAAGATCAAAGTGGAACGACAGAATATATATATTTACACAGAAAGGACAAAAATCAAATATTGAATCATGGGTTGGAATACACGTAGAGTTTTATCTCGACCGACTTGCTTGCGTTTGACTAACCAATGGCAGGATTTAATCGATTTTATTCAGCTATTGGTCACATATTACATCAATATGAACGGTTTTTAATTAAATTGTGGCAATGTTGTAGTTAGAGAACTACATTTGAAAGGGTGAGCGTTCAAAGAATGCTATTTGTGTTAAGAGGAGTATGAAAAGGGTTAAATTGAACGAGATAGAGAGGAAGAGCACATGTTGGAATAACTAACTTTTATTCTCTGAACAAAATTGTCACTATAGAAGGGCAACACAAACAATTGTTTTAATTCGCAGTAAAAAAAATACTTCAGGTATTGTAAATAGTATTAAGTAAGTTTGTCCTGATCACAGTTCCAATATTATTGCAACTGCTAGTCACCACTACTGCTACTAGCATTACTACTTCTGCTAGTCACCACTACTTCTACTACCATTACAACTTCTGCTAGTCACCACTACTGCTACAAGCATTACTACTTCTGCTAGTCACCACTACTGCTACTAGCATTTCAACTTCTGCTAGTCACCACTACTGCTACTAGCATTACAACTTCTGCTAGTCACCACTACTGCTACTAGCATTACAACCTCTGCTAATCACCACTACTGCTATCAGTACTACTACTGCTGCTTACATTGCTACTGCTACTATAATTTATATTACTGATATTCATCACCACTGCAAACTAGTATTATTACTACTGCTTAAAACTACCACTGATACTAGCATTACTACTACAGCTAGTCTCCGTCACCACCACTATTACCATTACTAAATATTGCTAGTCTCTATTACCACTGCTACTAGCATTACAACTATGGCTAGTATCCATTATCACTCTTACTAGCATTACTACTATTGCTAGTCTCCATTACTACAGCTACAAGTATTATTACTATTGCTAGTCTCCATCACCACTACTACTAGTATTATTACTATTGCTAGTCTGTCATCACTACTACTAGCATTACTACTATTGCTAGTCTCCATCACCACTGTTACAAGCATTACAACTATTGCTAGTCTCCATCACCACTGTTACAAGCATTACAACAATTGCTTGTTTCCATCATCACTGCTACTAGCATTACGACTATTGCTAGTCTCCATCACCACTGTTACTAGCATTACAACTATTGCTAGTCTCCATCACCACTGCTACTAGCATTACCACTGCATTCCCATAGCTTCCAGTAATTCAAAAAATTATATTGTCAAAAATCAATCCTCCTTGCATATCCATCCAGTGAGGTAGTGGAATTATAGATATGGCCACTCTATGTCATTCTCTCTCTTACTTCAGTTATTGTTGTATTCAACCTGTTGTATTCGTCGCAAACTTTTTTTGTTTATAACATTTGACTTTTCGTTTTCCTTAGTGGAAATGTCACTTTAAACGTTCTGGGATCATTTTATTTTTTGTTGATTTTTCGAATACTAATCAAATTAACGGCACTTGCCTATTTTTATATGGTTTTCTTACATAAAAGTATTGTTTTTGCATTTTTGTTAAATATGAAGACTGAGACAAGGTTCAAAATTTTACTTGACCTTTCGTGTGGTGAAGAGCCTCATCGACACTGGATGTTTAATTATTACGCTTGATCTTTCTGCTGACCAATAGAGAGCGTATCGGGAACCGTCGACATTCTTCAAAACAATGTTATTCTACCAACCTGTGAGACGGGGATGGTAGCATCACATAGATATCCCTTGACACACACTTCGTAGCTCTTATGTACGTAGATACACACGAGCAAGTACCAAAGTATGTTCCAACTAATAATTCTATCTGCCTGACAGCCTTTGATGGAGATCATTTATCATGTATTATATAAAAATAATGCTTGTTGTTCCGGGAATGATTTTGGTCTTCCAATGGCAAAAGTTTTTTTTACCTTTCCCAACAGTTCGTGTTGGAGGATGACTATCCACCTGCTAGTGCCTCACCATGCAATGGCTGCTGGGAGGCTACATGATGCCACCGAAACAAAAAAATTACTTTACAACCTGTCCAAGAGTCAATGCAACGCTCACCTTCAATGTCTTCATATCCAAGTATCTGGTTCAGATCCCATCGCATCCAAGAGCTAAATAGTACAACTGGCTAAGCGTTTTATCTTACATTCACGTGTGGGTTACGCAGTTCAGCCAGTGGACACATGTAGCCTCCCTCTGCAGGGTGGTTAAGAGGGCTGGTCACAGAGCAGGTAAAGGATGTGTTGGCTCACCCCCGGCACAATTTAGTATTAGACTGTGAAAACCTGTCTGATCACTTTCCTTGTATGCCTATCTTTAACATCTCTCGAAAGTTGCTGTCGCCGTTAATGACAGAACTCTTCTTGGCTCACTTTTATACTGACATACAGTACTAATGCTGACCAGAACATATTTACAAGTTTACTGAACGTTAAACTTAATAGTTATAATTTTCCAACTATTATTATAACATTCGTAAATGTTCAGAGTATTTTGGTACAGAACTGTCTTAATTAAGATTTTACATGTCCTAAGTTAGTTATAGTTTACGCAGTAGAGAAGAATTTCCCTGACAAAACAAATGGGATCAAAGAAAACCGAAACAGATCTTATGGTCAAGGACAACATATGAAGAGATGTAGGATATCTGCCCAATGAGGGCCTATCCCACCGGTGACTGGCTGCTCAAAAGGTGACTGGCTGTCCAATGGGAGATTGGTTGGCCAAGAAGTGACAAAGATGACTGGCTGCAAAAATCAGAAGGATGAGTGTACATTGTTGCCAAACGATCAGACGGATTAAGAAAGAGAAAACTATATGAGATAAAAAAAATAATAAACTGCTCTTATTTTTGTCCTTATACTTAAAGTTTGTAAATTGTAAGATTTATAACGGTGGGGAAAACTGTATAAAAACTTCATCATGGGACTTGTAATAACATCAAAGGCCGAGACCCCAAACACAGCACTGGTCAACAGTATATTTATCATGTACGTGGCTCAGAGTGTTCTCTCACATGGTACTTTCACACTTTAAAAAAAAAAATCGTACTATTTTCCGTCTCCTTAATGTTCCGATCAACAATGTCTTCTGATCATACTTGTGAACTCTGAGGTCCGAACACACCAATATGTAGCGTTCGACCATTTATGAGTTGACTCTCTATCAGATGAATTTGAGATCTGTCTTCAAATTTGAATACTAAATATAGATATTTTCCGACGTGATTCAGTTTCTGATTCACGAAAACTGTTCATCACTACACTTGACGGGCAGCTCTTTTTTTCCAGAAAAGTACAGAAGCTTCTGATAGGTTATGTGTAATAAAATATTTTATGACGCAATAGATTCAGGGGTCGGTGCATGTACTTTGAATTAACTATTTTTTATTTATTAGTGTTCATTCCAACAACTTCACTGGAGGGAACTATCAGAATAAAGCGCCAAACCATTCCTAAAATATAGCCTTGGTAGGGATCTGGACAAAGATTTTAGGTGGGACGGGGTTCACTGTACGAATTTAAACATACTTTTGGATTATATTTTCATAAAACTTTTTTGTTAATACTAGTTTTTTGTTAATAAAAATATGCCTTTTTTCAAAAAATATGAGTAACCTCACCAAATTGTTTCCAGTTATAACCAATTATTACGTCATAAAATAAATAATGTATGTTTACCTTTGATATGTTTAGCCTTTGAGGATATCCAGGCCAATGAGAGAATAAATAACCACAGTACAGCATGATACAAGCTGGTCGTCGGGACAGCAATGATAATCTCAAGGGGTTAAGTCTTGAGGTTAAGTCTTGTGTGTGTGTGAGGGAGCACACGTACACGCCAGGTTCACCAGGGGTTTCACGACAAACAAAGGCGCGGCCGTGACATCTACGACACTCAAGGTGAGTGTCACACACATGAGATGATCATGGAGGTTAGGGTCCAGGGATTAGACCAGTGAGGTCCAGGGTCAGGTCTGGTCAGGTCTGGGGTTGGCCCCGTATGTGGTTCACTAGCAACCTGGCTAGTGGAGCCAGAAACGGTTAAATAACTGTTTTGATAGAAATTTGTGGAAAGTGGAAAAGCTACTTACATAAATGTTCAGAGCTTGTTTTATATAATAAACAATAAAAGATATTTCAGCTTCTGTAAATTTTCCTTGTACCTCTTAAATGGGTAATTAGCCGAACGTTATGCGTCACGAGACTGTTAATCAAATATGTACAACACTTTCACAACAGCTGAACAAAACCCGATGTAAGCAATGCTGAGAACGGCTGTTGGCGGAGGTACGTTGTAAGAAAATGGTAAAAGCTCTTCTTAGTTGTCTGTGTTCTTATTCATAAGCTGGGGAGGGAAAGTTCTAATACGAGAAGGCTTTAAAAAAGTTGATCAGGACTTCACTTTCATGCAGATCAAGAAGTTTTTCTTAAGGGCCTCATAGATGTTGAAATATGCTACTGGAGGTAGAAGTTTTCCTGCCAGATATCAAACCATTCCAATCTCGAACTTCTTCAGATGAACTTTTAGGTTGACTTTGAAAACAGCTTTAAAGTCGGAGTGGTATTTTATACTAATTTTTCAGCAGTGATCTCAGTATTGGGAAGGTTGCTGATTTTCTCCTTGCCATTATATATTTCAAAGATAAAAAAGGTTTATCCTTGATGTCCTTCGTAGTTTTGAACTCAGCCGGGCATATATTTATTCAATTCAGTTATATGTCTGTAAATGTCGCCAAAATAAGTCAACTCTGTCAGCGAAGCAACAGCTTTAAAATAACGCATCCTTATCTTCCAAAAGCTAAAATTTACTCACACCAGTCTTGGTGTCCTCTCTCGTGAGAGCTGGGAACATCACCACATGGTGATGGGAGCCCATCCCTACAGCATTCTGAACAATACGACCTGGTGATGGGATCCTATCAATACATAATGGTGAACAACAACACCTGGTGATGGGATCCTATCAATACATAATGGTGAACAACAACACCTAGTGACGGGATTCCATCCCTACTCTATACTGAACAATACGAACTGGTGATGGGATCCCATCCCTTTTCCATTCTAAACAATACGACCTGGTGATGGGATCCCATCCCTACATCATAGTGAAGAACTTTAAAAGTCGGTATGATAGGGAAATAGGTCAGGTGTCATTGCATTAATTAACCAGTTGCTAGAAAAGCGGTATACAAGAGCTAGAGCTCGATAATGCAGGCATAAATTGGTGAGAACAAATAGGTAAGTACACACACACACGGTACAGCGTAACTCCACATTATAAATACAATTCCATTAGGTGTACATCTTCATTACACAAGTTCTCTATCATCGTAAGGTCCTTAGGACAGATGCCAAGCATCTCAGGCCGTGAGATTTGCCCTTAACTCAGATTTGTGGGTTATGAAGCATCACTGGGCGTGCTGCACGGCCTCACATTTCTGGAAAATGTTATATTTTTCAGAGCGTTAGATGGTAATTGTATTTTAGGAGCTCAGCGAAGCCTCATGATTTTCTACTTACCACAAAATAATTATTTAAAAATGACGGTCCCAAGAGCTGGAGCTCAATATTACATTTAACCTTAGATAGATCTAATAGAAAGTTTTGTAAATAGTATTAATATATAATTGGTGGAGTATTTTAGGAATTTTGCTTCAGTATAGGGTGATATAGATCTCTTTTAAAAGCATAAAATGTAATAAATATTACAATTTGGTGAAGGCTATGAAGGGAAAGGAATGTTGAACGTTTCAGCTTTCGACCAGCCGAAATGATCATCATTCCTTTCCCATTTAACTGTGGTTTTTCTGCATACAAATGATCAGTATTGTTTTACCAATGGATGTATGTCGTCAGTTGCAAATATCTGACAACATATATATATATATTAGTATATTTTGGTAGCAGTCTTTCCTGTAGACATATATTATTAAATATGACCGAAAAAGTAAGATTAATAATTCTAACACGAATTTTCTCAATCTTTCGTACATTACGCTTCACTGTTGGAGGTAAATCAAAAATCAATTCTCCAAAATTCATTTTTATTTCTAGTCTGACGCGACACGGGCGCGTTTCGTAAAACTTATTACATTTTCAAAGACTTCACAAATACACAACTGATTAGAACTTACGTATCTCTGCTATTATATCTACATTTGAGTGAGGTGGGAGGGATGATGTGGCATATAGTGATGTGGCATTAACACAAGACAGAACATGAGGGGATATTAATAGGGTATTAAAAGTATCAACACAAGACAGAACAGAAACAATGGGTATTGAATAGAAGTGTTTGTGGAAAGCCTATTGGTCCATATTTCTTGATGCTTCTATATTGGAGCGGAGTCTTGAGGTGGGTAGAATATAGTTGTGCAATAATTGGCTGTTGATTGCTGGTGTTGACTTCTTGATGTGTATTGCCTCGCAAACGTCAAGCCGCCTGCTATCGCTGTATCTATCGATGATTTCTGTGTTGTTTACTAGGATTTCTCTGGCGATGGTTTGGTTATGGGAAGAGATTATATGTTCCTTAATGGAGCCCTGTTGCTTATGCATCGTTAAACGCCTAGAAAGAGATGTTGTTGTCTTGCCTATATACTGGGTTTTTTGGAGCTTACAGTCCCCAAGTGGGCATTTGAAGGCATAGACGACGTTAGTCTCTTTTAAAGCGTTCTGTTTTGTGTCTGGAGAGTTTCTCATGAGTAGGCTGGCCGTTTTTCTGGTTTTATAGTAAATCGTCAGTTGTATCCTCTGATTTTTGTCTGTAGGGATAACGTTCCTATTAACAATATCTTTCAGGACCCTTTCCTCCGTTTTATGAGCTGTGGAAAAGAAGTTCCTGTAAAATAGTCTAATAGGGGGTATAGGTGTTGTGTTAGTTGTCTCTTCAGAGGTTGCATGGCTTTTCACTTTCCTTCTTATGATGTCTTCGATGAAACCATTGGAGAAGCCGTTATTGACTAGAACCTGCCTTACCCTACAGAGTTCTTCGTCGACTTGCTTCCATTCTGAGCTGTGGCTGAGAGCACGGTCGACGTATGCGTTAACAACACTTCTCTTGTACCTGTCAGGGCAGTCGCTGTTGGCATTTAGGCACATTCCTATGTTTGTTTCCTTAGTGTAGACTGCAGTGTGGAAACCTCCGCCCTTTTCCATGACTGTTACATCTAGAAAAGGCAGCTTCCCATCCTTTTCCGTCTCGTAAGTGAAACGCAGCACGGAACTCTGCTCAAATGCCTCCTTCAGCTCCTGCAGATGTCTGACATCAGGTACCTGTGTAAAAATGTCGTCAACATACCTGCAGTATATGGCCGGTTTCAAGTTCATGTCGACTAAGACTTTTTGCTCGATGGTACCCATGTAGAAGTTTGCAAACAGGACACCTAGGGGAGAACCCATGGCGACCCCATCTACTTGCTTATACATGTGCCCATCCGGGCTCAAGAAGGGTGCCTCTTTAGTACAAGCTTGGAGTAGTTTCCTCAGAATACTTTCTGGCATGTCAAGAGGAGTACAGGCTGGATCATGATACACTCTGTCGGCTATCATTCCGATTGTCTCGTCCACAGGTACGTTGGTAAACAGCGATTCTACGTCCAACGAGGCTCTTATCCCTGTGGCCCGTGTGCCCCGCAGTAAGTCCACAAATTCCTTTGGAGACTTCAGGCTGAAGGCACAAGGAACATAAGGAGTCAGCAGGCCGTTGAGTCGCTTCGCCAGTCTGTACGTGGGTGTGGGTATCTGGCTAATGATTGGCCGAAGTGGGTTTCCAGGCTTGTGCGTCTTGACATTTCCATACCCATATCCAGGTTTAAATTCCCCAATGATCTTTGGCAGGTGGAGTCCGGATTTCTTGGCGTTCACAGTTTCGATCAGTTTGTTGACCTTTGTTTTTAATTCGGCTGTAGTGTCCTTCGTTACCCTTTGGAACTTAGTTTGGTCAGAGAGTATGATGTTCATTTTCGCCAGATATTCGTCTTTTTTAAGAATGACATATATTGGCGACTTGTCACCTCTCCTGACAACTATCTCCTTGTTCTCACGAAGGCTTTTAGCTGCCGCTTTAAGCTCGGGGGACAGTATGGTGCTTCTGTAGTTGCCTCGATTCTTTCCTCCTTCTGCAATAAGTTCTGCTTGTAAGGTATCTTTGGTAGTGACCTTCTTTTGTGTCTCGAGGTCGAATATGTCGTCCAACAGAATTTCCAACTCTACTTTCCGGGCCATTTCACTCGGTCTGGACATAACATGACAGTTTATGCCCAGGTTTAGGAGAGTGACTTGGTCCTCAGTGAGGTTAATTCCTGCAAGGTTCAGGAAGCCATCTCTTGGTCGTGGAATTGCCATAGGTCCTCCATATAATGTTGTTAGTTTCTTGATAATCCTTGTTTCAGTGCTGAGGTGATGTTGGTTTGTGAGGATGTCGAGGTGTTGTTCAATGCGGGTACGGATACTATTGTCGATGTTGCTATTTCTCCACTCGTTTGTAGCATGAAGTAGTTGCGTTTTGTTGTCTTTGATTTCATTCTCTGCCTTGTATATCTGATCACGAATCAGATCCTGGCGATATTTTATCGTGAAGGCTTGATTCCTTGCTGCTGGGTCGTGCACTTTAATATTAGTATATTTTGGTAGCAGTCTTTCCTGTAGACATATATTATTAAATATGACCAAAAAAGTAAGATTAATAATTCTAACACGAATTTTCTCAATCTTTCGTACATTACGCTTCACTGTTGGAGGTAAATCAAAAATCAATTCTCCAAAATTCATTTTTATTTCTAGTCTGACGCGACACGGGCGCGTTTCGTAAAACTTATTACATTTTCAAAGACTTCACAAATACACAACTGATTAGAACTTACGTATCTCTGCTATTATATCTACATTTGAGTGAGGTGGGAGGGATGATGTGGCATATAGTGATGTGGCATTAACACAAGACAGAACATGAGGGGATATTAATAGGGTATTAAAAGTATCAACACAAGACAGAACAGAAACAATGGGTATTGAATAGAAGTGTTTGTAGAAAGCCTATTGGTCCATATTTCTTGATGCTTCTATATTGGAGCGGAGTCTTGAGGTGGGTAGAATATAGTTGTGCAATAATTGGCTGTTGATTGCTGGTGTTGACTTCTTGATGTGTAGTGCCTCGCAAACGTCAAGCCGCCTGCTATCGCTGTATCTATCGATGATTTCTGTGTTGTTTACTAGGATTTCTCTGGCGATGGTTTGGTTATGGGAAGAGATTATATGTTCCTTAATGGAGCCCTGTTGCTTATGCATCGTTAAACGCCTAGAAAGAGATGTTGTTGTCTTGCCTATATACTGGGTTTTTTGGAGCTTACAGTCCCCAAGTGGGCATTTCAAGGCATAGACGACGTTAGTCTCTTTTAAAGCGTTCTGTTTTGTGTCTGGAGAGTTTCTCATGAGTAGGCTGGCCGTTTTTCTGGTTTTATAGTAAATCGTCAGTTGTATCCTCTGATTTTTGTCTGTAGGGAAGTAGAGTTGGAAATTCTGTTGGACGACATATTCGACCTCGAGACACAAAAGAAGGTCACTACCAAAGATACCTTACAAGCAGAACTTATTGCAGAAGGAGGAAAGAATCGAGGCAACTACAGAAGCACCATACTGTCCCCCGAGCTTAAAGCGGCAGCTAAAAGCCTTCGTGAGAACAAGGAGATAGTTGTCAGGAGAGGTGACAAGTCGCCAATATATGTCATTCTTAAAAAAGACGAATATCTGGCAAAAATGAACATCATACTCTCTGACCAAACTAAGTTCCAAAGGGTAACGAAGGACACTACAGCCGAATTAAAAGCAAAGGTCAACAAACTGATCGAAACTGTGAACGCCAAGAAATCCGGACTCCACCTGCCAAAGATCATTGGGGAATATAAACCTGGATATGCGTATGGAAATGTCAAGACGCACAAGCCTGGAAACCCACTTCGGCCAATCATTAGCCAGATACCCACACCCACGTACAGACTGGCGAAGCGACTCAACGGCCTGCTGACTCCTTATGTTCCTTGCGCCTTCAGCCTGAAGTCTCCAAAGGAATTTGTGGACTTACTGCGGGGCACACGGGCCACAGGGATAAGAGCCTCGTTGGACGTAGAATCGCTGTTTACCAACGTACCTGTGGACGAGACAATCGGAATGATAGCCGACAGAGTGTATCATGATCCAGCCTGTACTCCTCTTGACATGCCAGAAAGTATTCTGAGGAAACTACTCCAAGCTTGTACTAAAGAGGCACCCTTCTTGAGCCCGGATGGGCACATGTATAAGCAAGTAGATGGGGTCGCCATGGGTTCTCCCCTAGGTGTCCTGTTTGCAAACTTCTACATGGGTACCATCGAGCAAAAAGTCTTAGTCGACATGAACTTGAAACCGGCCATATACTGCAGGTATGTTGACGACATTTTTACACAGGTACCTGATGTCAGACATCTGCAGGAGCTGAAGGAGGCATTTGAGCAGAGTTCTGTGCTGCGTTTCACTTACGAGACGGAAAAGGATGGGAAGCTGCCTTTTCTAGATGTAACAGTCATGGAAAAGGGCGGAGGTTTCCACACTGCAGTCTACACTAAGGAAACAAACATAGGAATGTGCCTAAATGCCAACAGCGACTGCCCTGACAGGTACAAGAGAAGTGTTGTTAACGCATTCGTCGACCGTGCTCTCAGCCACAGCTCAGAATGGAAGCAAGTCGACGAAGAACTCTGTAGGGTAAGGCAGGTTCTAGTCAATAACGGCTTCTCCAATGGTTTCATCGAAGACATCATAAGAAGGAAAGTGAAAAGCCATGCAACCTCTGAAGAGACAACTAACACAACACCTATACCCCCTATTAGACTATTTTACAGGAACTTCTTTTCCACAGCTCATAAAACGGAGGAAAGGGTCCTGAAAGATATTGTTAATAGGAACGTTATCCCTACAGACAAAAATCAGAGGATACAACTGACGATTTACTATAAAACCAGAAAAACGGCCAGCCTACTCATGAGAAACTCTCCAGACACAAAACAGAACGCTTTAAAAGAGACTAACGTCGTCTATGCCTTCAAATGCCCACTTGGGGACTGTAAGCTCCAGAAAACCCAGTATATAGGCAAGACAACAACATCTCTTTCTAGGCGTTTAACGATGCATAAGCAACAGGGCTCCATTAAGGAACATATAATCTCTTCCCATAACCAAACCATCGCCAGAGAAATCCTAGTAAACAACACAGAAATCATCGATAGATACAGCGATAGCAGGCGGCTTGACGTTTGCGAGGCACTACACATCAAGAAGTCAACACCAGCAATCAACAGCCAATTATTGCACAACTATATTCTACCCACCTCAAGACTCCGCTCCAATATAGAAGCATCAAGAAATATGGACCAATAGGCTTTCTACAAACACTTCTATTCAATACCCATTGTTTCTGTTCTGTCTTGTGTTGATACTTTTAATACCCTATTAATATCCCCTCATGTTCTGTCTTGTGTTAATGCCACATCACTATATGCCACATCATCCCTCCCACCTCACTCAAATGTAGATATAATAGCAGAGATACGTAAGTTCTAATCAGCTGTGTATTTGTGAAGTCTTTGAAAATGTAATAAGTTTTACGAAACGCGCCCGTGTCGCGTCAGACTAGAAATAAAAATGAATTTTGGAGAATTGATTTTTGATTTACCTCCAACAGTGAAGCGTAATGTACGAAAGATTGAGAAAATTCGTGTTAGAATTATTAATCTTACTTTTTCGGTCATATTTAATAATATATATATATATATATATATATATATATATATATATATATATATATATATATATATATATATATATATATATATATATATATATATATATATATATATATATATATTATATATACAGGGGACGGACAGGGAACGGACGCTGGGAGGAGGCTCTGCCAGCCATGTGCCACTATCTTGTGACATCCTGACCCCACGGGACCCAGACTCAACAGTGTGCAGTGTGAACATCCTGGGAAGGTGTGAGGGTGGCGGGAAGTGTCCAGGGTGAACTATCGCAAGCAAAAACAATCAAACAAGTGGATTGGCAGTGTGGAATCGTTTGAACTGCAGTGAGGGCCAACAAGGGCGCCCTGAGGGGCTCCCTCCGTTATGGTGGCGGGGGTGGGGGGTGGGGGGATGGGGTGTTGTTGTGCGGTCAGTCGAGGGGGGGGGGGGGTGACCAGTGTGTAAGTGTTTATGAAAATATCCCTGAAAAATAGATACCTCGGCTCTCGGGAAACTGGTTTCGTGTTTTAAGTGCATCGAGTCCACAGTGAACCTGTTTATATTGTGCAGTGATATATCACGAGATTATACAAACGTGTTAGTGTCACCCCTCTGACCCCCCCCCCCCACTCCCCATACCCGCTAGTGTGTACCGTCACCCAACCCAAGAGTTACCCTCTCCCCCTGCCCCACCCCCAACCGCGACCGCTACCTCCCTGTGTCCACCCCCTCACGCTACTTCCGCCCAGCGCCCACCCTGAGCCCGCCCAGCGCCCGCCCAGCGCCCACCCAGCGCCCACCCAGCGCCCGCCCAGCGCCCGCCCAGCGCCTGCCCAGCGCCCGTCCAGCGCCCGCCCAGCGCCCGCATAGCGCCCGCCCAGCGCCCGCCCAGCGCCCGCCCAGCGCCCGCCGATGTCGCAGGTCACGACTGACAGCTAGGCTTCTCTCAGCCAAGAGGAGCCATCAGTCGACGACAGGTATGGCACATGCCAAGTGTGTGACAAGGTGTGGAGACTCAAGCGTAACGGAGATGTGCGCAAGCATGCTCACAACGGAACCGATTGTCCAGGTAGGTGGCGCCCTCCCAAAGAGGGTATCAATCATGGCCCCACTCCAGCAGTCAGGGAAAACACCTCCAACAGCTTCATTTCGACTGAGAACCTACTAGAAGCCATCAAAGCAACATCGGTTGGAACCTTGCAGCACATCCCCAAAGCTGCCCGGCCCCAGGCAGCAGCCAAACTATCCAGCCTCTTGAAAAAGGTCAATGACTCCCCCGGAACCATCCAAGCATGGCGCAACTTTCTCCTGTTTGGAAACATATGCCTAGCTGTCCCTGTAAGGAGAGACAAATCACTAGCTTCCTCGGTCATTATGGCTATAAATAGTTTTCCTAGAGAGGACAACCAGGCACCCCTCCCCACCCGTGCCAAAAACACCCACGGCTGGAAAGGTATCAACAGCAGAACCGAGGCATCCAAAATCAGAGCAACAGTCAGCAAGAAAATAGAAGAAGGCAACACAATAGGGGCGATCAGAGTCATCACCAGTGAAGACATAGTTGCCACCAGGGATGCCAATACAGCACAAGCCCTGAGGGAAAAACACCCACCCAGAGCTCCTCGTGACGACAGTGTCCCCCTAGTCGGTGTCACCAGAGCAGAACCCCTGTGTGTGCTCGAATCCATGGTGCACAAAGCAGCTTTATCCTTCCCACCAGGATCAGCAGGTGGGTTCACAGGACTACGACCCAACCACATCAAACAAATGCTCAACCCTGCACTGGGAGACATTGCATAGGGCCTCCTGGTGGAACTAACTAGATTCGCCAACACATGTCTAGCTGGCAACATACCAGAGACCATACGGCCTCTCTTTTTTGGCGCTACCCTCTGTGCCCTGAGGAAAAAAGATGGAGGAATCAGACCGATAGCTGTGGGCAATTCACTCCGGCGTCTCGTCGCTAAGGCTGCTGCTAGAGCAGTTAGTCAGGCAGCAGCCGACATGCTGAAGCCAAAACAGCTTGGGTTTGGCATTCCCCAAGGATGTGAGGCAGCGGCTCATGCAGCTAGAGCCTACATTGCCAACATTACGAATGAAAAAGCCCTGATAAAGCTGGACTTCAAAAATGCTTTCAATCTGGTTAGAAGGGATGCAGTACTCAGTGCAGTTCATCGCCTTTTTCCTTCCCTCTACCCGTTTGTAAACTCATGCTACAGCAAGAATCTAACTCTGCTTTTTGGGGAACATGAAATTGAATCACAAGAAGATGTCCAACAAGGTGACCCCCTTGCTCCTTTTCTGTTCTGCCTAGTTATCAAGGAAGTCACCGATAACCTGTCCAGTGAGCTCAACATTTGGTTTTTGGACGATGGTACTCTAGCCGGCTCCCCAGCCTCACTCTTGGACGACATATGAATAATCCAGGAGCAAGGAGCAAGCCTAGGCCTCACCCTGAACCCTTCCAAGTGCGAAATAACCTCCACCAACCAGCACATAATAGAGCAAATAAAGGTTGTTTTGCCTGACATTCATACAACCAACCCTGAGGACAGCACACTCCTAGGTGCTCCTCTTGGCAAATCGGGCCTTGCATAGTAGGCTGAGAAGTGGGTTCTGGCTATTAGGTACGACATATATATATATATATATATATATATATATATATATATATATATATATATATATATATATATATATATATGTCGTACCTAGTAGCCAGAACTCACTTCTGAGCCTACTATGCAAGGCCCGATTTGCCTAATAAGCCAAGTTTTCATGAATTAATTGCTTTTCGACTACCTAACCTACCTAACCTAACCTAACCTAACTTTTTCGGCTACCTAACCTAACCTAACCTATAGAGATAGGTTAGGTTAGGTTAGGTAGGGTTGGTTAGGTTCTGTCATATATCTACGTTGATTTTAACTCCAATAAAAAAAAAATGACCTCTTACATAATGAAATGGGTTGCTTTATCATTCCATAAGAAAAAAATTAGAGAAAATATATTAATTCATGAAAACTTGGCTTATTAGGCAAATCGGGCCTAGCATTGTAGGCTGAAAAGTGAGTTCTGGCTACTAGGTACGACATATATATATATATATATATATATATATATATATATATATATATATATATATATATATATATATATATATATATATATATATATGTCGTACCTAATAGCCAGAACGCACTTCTCAGCCAACTATGCATGGCCCAATTTGCCTAATAAGCCAAGTTTTCATGAATTAATGTTTTTTCGACTACCTAACCTACCTAACCTAACCTAACCTAACTTTTTCTGCTACCTAACCTAACCTAACCGATAGAGATAGGTTAGGTTAGGTTAGGTAGGGTTGGTTAGGTTCGGTCATATATCTACATTAATTTTAACTCCAATAAAAAAAATTGACCTCATAAATAATGAAAATGGGTAGCTTTATCATTTCATAAGAAAAAAATTAGAAAAAATATATTAATTCTGGAAAACTTGGCTTATTAGGCAAATCGGGCCTTGCATAGTAGGCTCAGAAGTGCGTTCTGGCTATTAGGTACGACATATATATATATATATATATATATATATATATATATATATATATATATATATATATATATATATATATATATATATATATATATATGTCGTACCTAATAGCCAGAACGCACTTCTCAGCCTACTATTCAAGGCCCGATTTGCCTAATAAGCCAAGTTTTCATGAATTAATGTTTTTTCGTCTACCTAACCTACCTAACCTAACCTAACCTAGCTTTTTTTGGCTACCTAACCTAACCTTACCTATAAATATAGGTTAGGTTAGGTTAGGTAGGGTTGGTTAGGTTCGGTCATATATCTACGTTAATTTTAACTCCAATAAAAAAAATTGACCTCATACATAGAGAAAAGGGTTGCTTTATCATTTCATAAGAAAAAAATTATAGTAAATATATTAATTCAGGAAAACTTGGCTTATTAGGCAAATCGGGCCTTGAATAGTAGGCTGAGAAGTGCGTTCTGGCTACTAGGTACGACATATATATATATATATATATATATATATATATATATATATATATATATATATATATATATAAAGTTCCAACAATATATATATATATATATATATATATATATATATATATATGTATAAAGTTCCAACAATATATATATATATATATATATATATATATATATATATATGTCGTACCTAGTAGCCAGAACTCACTTCTCAGCCTACTATGCAAGGCCCGATTTGCCTAATAAGCCAAGTTTTCACGAATTAATTGTTTTTCGACTACCTAACCTACCTAACCTAACCTAACCTAACATTTTCGGCTACCTAACCTAACCTAATCTATAAAGATAAGTTAGGTTAGGTTAGGTAGGGTTGGTTAGGTTCGGTCATATATCTACGTTAATTTTAACTCCAATAAAAAAAATTGACCTCATACATAATGAAATGGGTAGCTTTATCATTTCGTAAGAAAAAAATTAGAGAAAGTATATTAATTCAGGAAAACTTGGCTTATTAGGCAAATCGGGCCTTGCATATTAGGCCGAGAAGTGCGTTCTGGCTACTAGGTACGACATATATATATATATATATATATATATATATATATATATATATATATATATATATATGTCGTCAGATATTTGCAACTGACGACATACATCTATTGGTAAAACAATACTGATCATTTGTATGCAGAAAAACCACAGTTAATTGGGAAAGGAATGATGATCATTTCGGCTGGTCGAAAGCCGAAACGTTTAACATTCCTTTCCCTTCATAGCCTTCACCAAATTGTAATATTTATTACATTTTATGCTTTTAAAAAAGATCTATATCACCCTATACTGAAGCAAAATTCCTAAAATACTCCACCAATTATATATTAATACTATTTACAAAACTTTCTATTAGATCTATCTAAGGTTAAATGTAATATTGAGCTCCAGCTCTTGGGACCGTCATTTTTAAATAATTATTTTGTGGTAAGTAGAAAATCATGAGGCTTCGCTGAGCTCCTAAAATACAATTACCATCTAACGCTCTGAAAAATATAACATTTTCCAGAAATGTGAGGCCGTGCAGCACGCCCAGTGATGCTTCATAACCCACAAATCTGAGTTAAGGGGAAATCTCACGGCCTGAGATGCTTGGCATCTGTCCTAAGGACCTTACGATGATAGAGAACTTGTGTAATGAAGATGTACACCTAATGGAATTGTATTTATAATGTGGAGTTACGCTGTACCGTGTGTGTGTGTACTTACCTATTTGTACTCACCAATTTATGCCTGCATTATCGAGCTCTAGCTCTTGTATACCGCTTTTCTAGCAACTGGTTAATTAATGCAATGACACCTGACCTATTTCCCGATCATACCGACTTTTAA
This sequence comes from Procambarus clarkii, assembly GCF_040958095.1. NCBI lineage: Eukaryota > Metazoa > Arthropoda > Malacostraca > Decapoda > Cambaridae > Procambarus > Procambarus clarkii. The sequence continues at coordinate 26,561,185 of NC_091160.1, forward strand.
AGTTCTTCACTATGATGTAGGGATGGGATCCCATCACCAGTTTGAATTGTTCAGTATAGAGTAGGGATGGAATCCCATCACCAGGTGTTGTTGTTCACCATGATGTATTGATAGGATCCCATCACCAGGTCGTATTGTTCAGAATGCTGTAGGGATGGGCTCCCATCACCATGCGGTGATGTTCCCAGCTCTCACGAGGAAAGACACCAAGACTGGTCATTGAGTAAATTTTAGCTTTTGGAAGATAAGGATGCGTTATTTTAAAGCTGTTGCTTCGCTGACAGAGTTGACTTATTTAGGCGACATTTACAGACATATAACTGAATTGAATAAATATATGCCCGGCTTGGTTCAAAACCACGAAGGACATCAAGGATAAACCTTTTTTATCTTTGAAATATATAATGGCAAGGAGAAAATCAGCAACCTTCCCAATACTGAGATCACTGCTGAAAAATTAGTATAAAATACCACTCCGACTTTAAAGCTGTTTTCAAAGTCAACCTAAAAGTTCATCTGAAGAAGTTCGAGATTGGAATGGTTTGATATCTGGCAGGAAAACTTCTACCTCCAGTAGCATATTTCAACATCTATGAGGCCCTTAAGAAAAACTTCTTGATCTACATGAAAGTGAAGTCCTGATCAACTTTTTTAAAGCCTTCTCGTATCAGAACTTTCCCTCCCCAGCTTATGAATAAGAACACAGACAACTAAGAAGAGCTTTTACCATTTTCTTACAACGTACCTCCGCCAACAGCCGTTCTCAGCATTGCTTACATCGGGTTTTGTTCAGCTGTTGTGAAAGTGTTGTACATATTTGATTAACAGTCTCGTGACGCATAACGTTCGGCTAATTACCCATTTAAGAGGTACAAGGAAAATTTACAGAAGCTGAAATATCTTTTATTGTTTATTATATAAAACAAACTCTGAACATTTATGTAAGTAACTTTTCCACTTTTCACAAATTTCTATCAAAAGGGTTATTTAACCGTTTCTGGCTCCACTAGCCAGGTTGCTAGTTAGTATAAATTAGTATAAAATACTAATTGTCAGAACCTTTGATGTAGAAGATCTCCAGGTTGAAATTCTGCCTATTTAAAGCCCATCGTAGAAGCCGTTGATTGTTGAATTGGGCTTGGTGCAGGAAGCGTAGGTATGTATGTTTTGAAACATACATATATAAACAAAACATACATATATAAACATTTTTCAAAACATACATACCCAAGCCATCCAGCATTACCCACAGCCTACCACCAGGAAGCAGCTCCGGCGCTTCCTTGGTCTTGCCTCCTACTACCGTAGGTTTGTGAAGAATTTTAGTACGGTGGCGACACCATTAATCACTTTAACCAGCCACAAGCAACGGTATCATTGGACCATTCAGCAGACCATTGCTTTTGAACAACTTAAATTCCTGCTCTGTTCTAATCCTATTCTCGCCTCTCCAGATATCACGAAGCCTTTCATCCTCCATGTCGACGCCAGTGGTACCAGCATCGGGGATGTCCTGATGCAACAACGAGGCGAGGATGTTTTACCTGTTAGCTACTACAGCTACAAGATAAAACCACACCAGAAGAATTACAGCACGATCGAAAAGGAGCTACTCTCCATCGTCCTGAACTTGCAGGACTTTGAATCATACCTGCAAGTTGCTCGGTCTACCACCATCTACTCGAACCACAATCCCCTACGCTTCCTGCACCAAGCCCAATTCAACAATCAACGGCTTCTACGATGGGCTTTATATATGCAGAATTTCAACCTGGAGATCTTCTACATCAAAGGTTCTGACAACACCATAGCAGACGCCCTCTCCAGAGTTTATGAGGTAGAGACAGCTCCACCTACCACTCTACCACCTGAAGACGTAACTTTACCCGTAAGTGCAGGCTTCGGGGGAGAGTTGTGACGATAATCTCTTTCAAGAGAGATTGAGCCTGCTCTTCTCTACATGAACCCAGCAAACACAAATCATCTACACAACGTTCGCCTATCTCTTCCCATAGGTGTGGGAATGATTTGCATTGAGAATGGTGCAGGAGAGCCTTTGAGAAACTTTTACTAAAAAAATCCAAACACAAAGGTTTAATTATAAATTGTTTTTCTACAATTATTTTCTTCCAAATGTAAAACAAATAGTTTTTACATGTTTAAATATCAAATTTATGGTGTTTTTTTGTAAAATTCATTAATAAATTGTGAATGATATATATTGGCTGAGTGAAACCTTTAAAATCCATTTAGTTATAATATGAACAGAAAAAAGTAGTTTTCCAAATTTTCTAAAAATCGCTCTTTTTAACACAATTTGACTCCTTATGCATTCCACTAAACACTAATATCATGTTTAAATATATAATTTATGTATTATTCCCTAAGATAATTTATATAAATTATAAAAGTTGCTGGAAAGTGGTGAGAAAGAATCTGAAAACGTTTTGTTGTCTTATATTGGCGTGTTCTTATTAACTAGAGTGAGTAAGAGTGAGCGAGAGTGGGTAAGAGTGAGTAAGAGTGACTGAAGGTGAGTGAGAGTGCCAGAGAGTGTGTAAGTGTGAGTAAGAGTGAATATAAGTAAGAGTGACTGAGAGTAAGAGTGACAGAGTGAGTAAGAGTGAGAGTAAGGGTGACAGAATGAGTAAGAGTGAGAGTAAAGTGATTGAGAGTAAGGGTGAGTATGAGAGTAAGAGTGATTGAGAGTTAGAGTGAGAGTAAGAGTGATTGAGAGTTAGTGAGAGTAAGAGTGATTGAGAGTAAGAGTGATTGAGAGTAAGAGTGATTGAGAGTAAGAGTGATTGAGAGAAAGAGTGATTGGGAGTAAGAGTGATTGAGAGTAAGAGTGATTGGGAGTAAGAGTGATTGGGAGTAGGAGTTAGAGTGAGAGTAGGAGTAGGAATGAGAATAAGAGTGATTGAGAGTAAGAGTAAGAGTAAGAATGAGAGTAAGAGTGATTGAGAGTAAGAGTGATTGAGAGTAAGGGTGATTGAGAGTAAGAGTGATTAGGAGTAAGAGTGATTGGGAGTAAGAGTAAGAGTGAGAGTAAGAGTAAGAATGAGAATAAGAGTGATTGAGAGTAAGAGTGATTGGGAGTAAGAGTTAGAGTAAGAATGAGAATAGGAGTGATTGAGAGTAGGAGTGATTGGGAGTAGGAGTGATTGGGAGTAAGAGTGATTGAGAGTAAGAGTAATTGAGAGTAAGAGTGAGAGAGTGAGTATGAATGGGTAAGGGTGACTGAGAGGGAGTAAGAGTGACAGAGAGTAAGAGTGACAGAGAGTAAGAGTGACAGAGAGTAAGAGTGACAGAGTAAGAGTGAGTATGAGAGTGAGTAAGGATGACTGAGAGAAAGAGTGAGTAATAGTGCATAAGAGTGATTGAGAGTTAGAGTGAGAGTAAGAGTGATTGAGAGTTAGTGAGAGTAAGAGTGATTGAGAGTAAGAGTGACTGAGAGTAAAAGTGATTGAGAGTAAGAGTGATTGAGAGTAAGAGTGATTGGGAGTAAGAGTGATTGAGAGTAAGAGTGATTGGGAGTAGGAGTAAGAATGAGAATAAGAGTGATTGAGAGTAAGAGTGAGTAAGAGTAAGAATGAGAGTAAGAGTGATTGAGAGTAAGAGTGATTGAGAGTAAGAGTGATTGAGAGTAAGAGTGATTGGGAGTAAGAGTGATTGAGAGTAAGAGGTATTGGGAGTAAGAGTGATTGGGAGTAGGAATAAGAATGAGAATAAGAGTGATTGAGAGTAAGAGTAAGAGTAAGAATGAGAGTAAGAGTGATTGAGAGTAAGAGTGATTGAGAGTAAGAGTGATTGGGAGTAAGAGTGATTGGGAGTAAGAGTGATTGGGAGTAAGAGTGATTGGGAGTAAGAGTGAGAGTAAGAATGAGAATAAGAGTGATTGGGAGTAAGAGTAAGAGTAAGAATGAGAGTAGGAGTGATTGAGAGTAGGAGTGATTGGGAGTAGGAGTGATTGGGAGTAAGAGTGATTGAGAGTAAGAGTAATTGAGAGTTAGAATATGAGAGTAAGAGTGAGAGAGTGAGTATGAATGGGTAAGGGTGACTGAGAGTGAGTAAGAATGACAGAGTAAGAGTGACAGAGAGTAAGAGTGACAGAGAGTAAGAGTGACAGAGAGTAAGAGTGACAGAGAGTAAGAGTGACAGAGAGTAAGAGTGACAGAGTAAGAGTGACAGAGAGTAAGAGTGACAGAGAGTAAGAGTGACAGAGTAAGAGTGACAGAGAGTAAGAGTGACAGAGAGTAAGAGTGACAGAGAGTAAGAGTGACAGAGAGTAAGAGTGACAGAGTAAGAGTGACAGAGAGTAAGAGTGACAGAGAGTAAAAGTGACAGAGAGTAAGAGTGACAGAGTGTAAGAGTGACAGAGTAAGAGTGACAGAGAGTAAGAGTGACAGAGACTAAGAGTGACAGAGAGTAAGAGTGACAGAGAGTAAGAGTGACAGAGAGTAAGAGTGACAGAGTAAGAGTGACAGAGAGAAAGAATGACAGAGTAAGAGTGACAGAGTAAGAGTGACAGAGAGTAAGAGTGACAGAGTGTAAGAGTGACAGAGTAAGAGTGACAGAGTAAGAGTGACAGAGAGTAAGAGTGACAGAGAGTAAGAGTGACAGAGAGTAAGAGTGACAGAGAGTAAGAGTGACAGAGTAAGAGTGACAGAGAGTAAGAGTGACAGAGTAAGAGTGACAGAGTGTAAGAGTGACAGAGTGTAAGAGTGACAGAGAGTAAGAGTGACAGAGTAAGAGTGACAGAGAGTAAGAGTGACAGAGAGTAAGAGTGACAGAGAATAAGAGTGACAGAGAGTAAGAGTGACAGAGAGTAAGAGTGACAGAGAGTAAGAGTGACAGAGAGTAAGAGTGACAGAGAGTAAGAGTGACAGAGAGTAAGAGTGACAGAGAGTAAGAGTGACAGAGAGTAAGAGTGACAGAGAGTAAGAGTGACAGAGTGTAAGAGTGACAGAGTAAGAGTGACAGAGAGTAAGAGTGACAGAGAGTAAGAGTGACAGAGAGTAAGAGTGACAGACAGTAAGAGTGACAGAGAGTAAGAGTGACAGAGTAAGAGTGACAGAGAGTAAGAGTGACAGAGTAAGAGTGACAGAGAGTAAGAGTGACAGAGTGTAAGAGTGACAGAGTAAGAGTGACAGAGTAAGAGTGACAGAGAGTAAGAGTGACAGAGAGTAAGAGTGACAGAGAGTAAGAGTGACAGAGAGTAAGAGTGACAGAGTAAGAGAGTGAGAGTGATTATGAGAGAGTTAAGAGTGTGAGGTGTGAGAGGGGTAGCAGGCCAGGGAGGCAAGATGTGTGGTCACAGGCGAGGCCTAGGCCTCGTGATCTCTAATGTTGGTTTTTATATATATGTGGGATTTTTTGTCCTGTTTCAAATTATAATTATTTAGCAGGAATGTAATAAGATATTGCACAGTATTAATGTGACAATAATATATGCATTATTTCCTTGATAATCAAACTTGTTGTTCAAAGATAATATACAATCTTTGAAGAAACATTTTGAGAGCACGAGCTGGCAACACTGGGCTGGTGGGTGAGAGAGCCATATGGTTAGTATTGCTCAGACCTTCAGTGGTGAAGGGTGTGTCCCAGCTGGCCGCCACCAGCCGCCACCCGCCGCCACCCGCCGCCCACCACCAGCCGCCACCCGCCACCACCCACCACCCACCACCAGCCGCCACCCACCACCAGCCGCCACCCGCCACCACCCACCACCAGCCGCCACCCACCACCAGCCGCCACCCGCCAATACCCACCACCAGCCGCCACCTGCCACCACCCACCACCCGCCGCCACCCACCACCAGCCGCCACCCGCCGCCACCCACCACCAGCCGCCACCCACCACCAGCCGCCACCCGCCACCACCCACCGTCAGCCGCCACCCGCCACCACCCACCGTCAGCCGCCACCCACCACCACCCACCACCAGCCGCCACCCGCCACCACCCACCACCAGCCGCCACCCGCCACCAGCCACCGCCACCCACCACCGCCACTCACCACCCGCCGCCACCACCCACCACCAGCCGCCACCCGCCACCACCCACCACCAGCCGCCACCCGCCGCCACCCACCACCAGCCGCCACCCGCCACCACCCACCACCAGCCGCCACCCGCCACCACCCTCCACCCGCCACCCGCCACCACCCACCACCAGCCGCCACCCGCCACCACCCACCACCAGCCGCCACCCGCCACCACCCACCACCAGCCGCCACCCGCCACCCGCCACCACCCACCACCAGCCGCCACCCGCCACCCGCCACCACCCACCACCAGCCGCCACCCGCCACCACCCACCACCAGCCGCCACCCGCCACCACCCACCACCAGCCGCCACCCGCCACCAGCCACCGCCACCCACCACCGCCACTCACCACCCGCCGCCACCACCCACCACCCACCACCAGCCGCCACCCGCCACCAGCCACCGCCACCCACCACCGCCACTCACCACCCGCCGCCACCACCCACCACCCGCCGCCACCCGCCACCCACCACCAGCCGCCACCACCCACCACCAGCCGCCACCCGCCACCACCCGCCACCCGCCACCACCCGCCACCAGCCACCGCCACCCACCACCGCCAGTCACCACCCGCCGCCACCACCCACCACCAGCCGCCACCCACCACCAGCCGCCACCCGCCACCACCCACCACCAGCCGCCACCCACCACCAGCCGCCACCCGCCAATACCCACCACCAGCCGCCACCTGCCACCACCCACCACCCGCCGCCACCCACCACCAGCCGCCACCCGCCGCCACCCGCCACCACCCACCGTCAGCCGCCACCCGCCACCACCCACCACCAGCCGCCACCCGCCACCACCCACCACCAGCCGCCACCACCCACCACCAGCCGCCACCCGCCACCAGCCACCGCCACCCACCACCGCCACTCACCACCCGCCGCCACCACCCACCACCAGCCGCCACCCGCCACCACCCACCACCAGCCGCCACCCGCCACCACCCACCACCAGCCGCCACCCGCCACCCGCCACCACCCACCACCAGCCGCCACCCGCCACCCGCCACCACCCACCACCAGCCGCCACCCGCCACCACCCACCACCAGCCGCCACCCGCCACCAGCCACCGCCACCCACCACCGCCACTCACCACCCGCCGCCACCACCCACCACCCGCCGCCACCCGCCACCCACCACCAGCTGCCACCACCCACCACCAGCCGCCACCCGCCACCACCCGCCACCACCCGCCACCAGCCACCGCCACCCACCACCGCCACTCACCACCCGCCGCCACCACCCACCACCAGCCGCCACCCGCCACCAGCCACCGCCACCCACCACCGCCACCCGCCGCCACCCACCACCGCCACCCGCCGCCACCACCCACCACCACCACCCACCACCACCAGCCGCCGCCGCCGCCACCACCAAACACCACCACCGCCGCCACCACCCATCACCGCCGCCGCCACCACCACCCACCACCACCGCCGCCGCCACCACCCATCACCGCCGCCGCCGCCACCACCCACCACAGCCGCCGCCGACACCACCGCCACCACCCACCACAGCCGCCACCACCACCCACCACCACCACCACCACCCACCACCGCCGCCACCACCAGCCGCCACAAGCCGCCACCGCCCGCCACCAGCCGCCATCACCACCACCACCACCACCAGCCGCCATCACCGCCACCAGCCGCCACCAGCTGCCACCACCACCAGCCGCCACCACCACCACCACCAGCCGCCATCACCGCCACCAGCTGCCACCACCACCAGCCGCCACCACCAGCCGCCACCACCGCCACCACCACCTGCCACCAGCCGCCACCACCGCCCGCTATCAGCCGTCACCGCCCGTTGCCACAGTCGCCACCGCAAGCCGCCACCGCCAGCCGCCACCAGCCCCCCCCACCGCCACCACCACCTGCCACCAGCCGCCACCACCGCCCGCTATCAGCCGTCACCGCCCGTTGCCACAGTCGCCACCGCAAGCCGCCACCGCCAGCCGCCACCAGCCCCCCCCACCGCCGATCGTCACCAGCCACCGCCACCCACCACCGCCAGTCACCACCCGCCGCCACCACCCACCACCAGCCGCCACCCACCACCAGCCGCCACCCGCCACCACCCACCACCAGCCGCCACCCACCACCAGCCGCCACCCGCCAATACCCACCACCAGCCGCCACCTGCCACCACCCACCACCCGCCGCCACCCACCACCAGCCGCCACCCGCCGCCACCCGCCACCACCCACCGTCAGCCGCCACCCGCCACCACCCACCACCAGCCGCCACCCGCCACCACCCACCACCAGCCGCCACCACCCACCACCAGCCGCCACCCGCCACCAGCCACCGCCACCCACCACCGCCACTCACCACCCGCCGCCACCACCCACCACCAGCCGCCACCCGCCACCACCCACCACCAGCCGCCACCCGCCACCACCCACCACCAGCCGCCACCCGCCACCCGCCACCACCCACCACCAGCCGCCACCCGCCACCCGCCACCACCCACCACCAGCCGCCACCCGCCACCACCCACCACCAGCCGCCACCCGCCACCAGCCACCGCCACCCACCACCGCCACTCACCACCCGCCGCCACCACCCACCACCCGCCGCCACCCGCCACCCACCACCAGCTGCCACCACCCACCACCAGCCGCCACCCGCCACCACCCGCCACCACCCGCCACCAGCCACCGCCACCCACCACCGCCACTCACCACCCGCCGCCACCACCCACCACCAGCCGCCACCCGCCACCAGCCACCGCCACCCACCACCGCCACCCGCCGCCACCCACCACCGCCACCCGCCGCCACCACCCACCACCACCACCCACCACCACCAGCCGCCGCCGCCGCCACCACCAAACACCACCACCGCCGCCACCACCCATCACCGCCGCCGCCACCACCACCCACCACCACCGCCGCCGCCACCACCCATCACCGCCGCCGCCGCCACCACCCACCACAGCCGCCGCCGACACCACCGCCACCACCCACCACAGCCGCCACCACCACCCACCACCACCACCACCACCCACCACCGCCGCCACCACCAGCCGCCACAAGCCGCCACCGCCCGCCACCAGCCGCCATCACCACCACCACCACCACCAGCCGCCATCACCGCCACCAGCCGCCACCAGCTGCCACCACCACCAGCCGCCACCACCACCACCACCAGCCGCCATCACCGCCACCAGCTGCCACCACCACCAGCCGCCACCACCAGCCGCCACCACCGCCACCACCACCTGCCACCAGCCGCCACCACCGCCCGCTATCAGCCGTCACCGCCCGTTGCCACAGTCGCCACCGCAAGCCGCCACCGCCAGCCGCCACCAGCCCCCCCCACCGCCACCACCACCTGCCACCAGCCGCCACCACCGCCCGCTATCAGCCGTCACCGCCCGTTGCCACAGTCGCCACCGCAAGCCGCCACCGCCAGCCGCCACCAGCCCCCCCCACCGCCGATCGTCACCACCCACCACAGCCGCCGCCGCCCGCCACCGCCCGCCACCGCCCGCCACCGCCCGCCACCACCCACCACAGCCGCCACCACCCACCACCCGCCGCCACCACCCACCACCACCACCCACCACCACCCGCCGCCACCACCCACCACCACCAGCCGCCGCCGCCACCCACCACCCGCCGCCGCCGCCACCACCACCCACCACCACCCACCACCACCGCCGCCACCACCCACCACCACCAGCCGCCGCCGCCCACCACCACCAGCCGCCGCCGCCACCACCACCCACCACCACCGCCGCCACCACCCACCACCACCAGCCGCCGCCGCCACCACCACCCACCACCACCACCGCCGCCACCACCACCCACCACCACCGCCGCCACCACCCACCACCGCCAGCCGCCACCACTCATCACAGACGCCGCCACCCGCCACCACCGCCAGACACAGCCGCCAGTGTCCGCCACCACCGCCACTGTCCGCCACCGCCGCCACTGTCCGCCACCGCCGTCACTGTCCGCCACCGCCGCCACTGTCCGCCACCGCCACCACTGTCTGCCACCACTGTCCGCCTGCCGCCACCACTGTCCGCCCGCCGCCACCACTGTCCGCCCGCCGCCACCACTGTCCGCCCACCGCCACCACTGTCCGCCCGCCGCCACCACTGTCCGCCCGCCGCCACCACTGTCCGCCCGCCGCCTCCACTGTCCGCCCGCCGCCTCCACTGTCCGCCCGCCGCCTCCACTGTCCGCCCGCCGCCTCCACTGTCCGCCCGCCGCCTCCACTGTCCGCCCGCCGCCGCCACTGTTCGCCCGCCGCCGCCACTGTCCGCCCGCCGCTGCCACTGTCCGCCCGCCGCCACTATCCGCCACAGGCGCCACTGTCCGCCCGCCGCCACTGTCCGCCCGCCGCCACTGTCCGCCCGCCTCCACTATCCGCCACCGCCGCCACTGTCCTCCCGCCGCCACTGTCCGCCCGCCGCCACTGTCCGCCCGCCGCCGCCCTGTCCGGCCGCCGCCACTATCCGCCACTGTCCGCCCGCCGCCACTGTCCTCCCGCCGCCACTATCCGCCACCGCCGCCACTGTCCGCCCGCCGCCACTGTCCGCCCGCCGCCACTGTCCGCCCGCCGCCACTGTCCGCCCGCCGCCACTATCCGCCACCGCCGCCACTGTCCGCCCACCGCCACTATCCGCCACCGCCGCTACTGTCCGCCCGCCGCCACTGTCCGCCCGCCACCGCCACTGTCCGCCCGCCGCCACTATCCGCCACCGCCGCCACTGTCCGCCACAGCCGCCACTCTCCGCCGTACAGCCTCCCCTCTCTCCGTTAGTAAATAATTATAATTGTTAGTAAATAATAAAAGAAATATAAATTATTAGATTTTTTTACCCTTAAATTGGTTTTAATATTTAAATTGAAAATAATAATATAATATAAAATATAATAAAAATATAATATAAAATATAATTTAATTTCAAGAAATTTAACTTTAAACACAAAGATGTGAAAAGGGTTCAGATTATTGGCTCAAACCTTTCATAAGAGATTCATATTGGTATATGAATGGATTATGAATGACTCATGTTAGGAGTGTAAAGTTGCCACAACATCTCAAATTAGTGTTAGATACATATGTCTTGGTTATAAGTTTTGGAAACCTATTTAAGTCCACACACAATATCGTATCTGATACGATAAAACAAACGTTTCCAATACTTTCAAATACTTTCCAGATATGTTGTGGCAACCTAAAATTGTTTGCTGGGAAGTTACGTATATTATACTAGAATAAGATGCTACCTTCAAGATACGTCTAACAGTAGCACAAAACGTTTTGACCAGGAGGCAAAACGTACCCAAGACTCACCCCCTACTCCACTCCCTCCACGCCGGCTCGTCATCAACCAGCCAACTACCCTCCCAGCCTGCCTGCTCATGATTGGTGACTCGCCGACTGCACACCTGCACACTGCACCTCAGCGCCCTCTACCTGAGTCGATGTCTGGGCTTGATCCAGCCATTGAAGTCAGAATATCTTTGTGCTCTCAAGCCGTGAACAACTAACTGATATATACTGTATCAGGTGGATGTCTCGCAGCTAGCGCCATATTCTCAGCCCCTGATTATTTTTCACCTTTATCTTTATATTATTGTAGAGTAACTTCATCCCTATTATTATTTATATTACATAGTTTTTGACTTGTTCGTTTGCACTGTACATTGCCTAGGGATTGTCTTTGTTTATAATTTGTTTTCTATATTAATTAAAGTTTCATTGTTCATATTTTGTGTTTTGCTTGTCTTCCCTTACTTTACCACAGACAAACAGGCAAGCAGTCTATCTTTTTTTTTGTAAGTGTGACTAGGCATTGACACCTGCCATTGGAGGACTGCCGAACATCTACACTCCAACACTTTCCCGTCACTATATATATATATATATATATATATATATATATATATATATATATATATATATATATATATATATATATATATATATATATATATAAAAGTTTGTGAGGGTACCACCTCTGGTGCCAATGTGGGGACCCATAGCCTCGGAGAAGAAAATAAAAAGTATTCAGAGGAGACCTTGTGGTTTCTCACTGAACACTAATATTATCTTCTCCTACCACCCCCATTCTTTTGTATGTACACATATATATTTACTTTATTTGAACTTTGTTACAAAAAAGGAGTTACATATGGGTTACAAAGATGGTTGTCATAGGTTGTCGAGTTCCTCCAGCTCCTCAGATGGTGGGCAGGAACCCTGGATGCAGTGCGCATTTCCCCTCTGTATCGCCACACTGAGGCGCTGGAAAAGAAAGCTTGCAGCTCTCGGGTCCCTTGTTGTTTCAATGAGCCTAGAACCCAGTTCCTTCAAAAAACTGGTAGCACTTTTACCCCAGGCGCCGAGCGTCTCAGAAGCAATGGGGACAAAATTGTAGTGGTGATCCAGTTCTCTATACTTACGGGATTTGGCTGCTTCCCTGTGGGTGGCAGCGCCACCTGGTTGTGCAACACTGAGGTTAATGTAGGTGTTAGCCAGGGTTGATACACACGTGTAGTCCCATACCAACTGCTTGCCATTCTTCCAGGGGTTCACTGTGATACCATCCGGGCGACCAATAAGAGCATCAGAGTTACGGGGCGTTAGGTAACGGGGCTCTCTTTCAGCTGGGCATCCAGCTGTGGTGAGGCTCCTCTTGATGATGTCGTTAACTTCACTGTGCCTCGAGTGCCATCCCCCTGTGCTTTGGCAGAGTAGGCCATGGTGACCGTACCTGTCAGCCACCACCTCGCCGCAAATACACCTATATCTGGTGTGGATTGGGGCAGCAAGGCGGAGGGCCACAGCAATTCGGAGGGCATGTGGTGTGAGACGCGTGCCAGTTGCCGACATTGGGGTTGCTAACAGGAAATCCCCTGCATGTGGTGCTGCTACTGCTGTGAGGCGAGCAATGTCGTGTTGTGTTGTTGCAGCACCCAGGCACTCTGCAGCAACTTGGTCTACAATGGGACCATCCCAGCTGGATTGCTTGTGGGATTTTGGGGATGGTGGTTGAGGTGATTGGCCTCCACGAGAGGCCCACTCTGTGGCACAGCGTGTAAAATTGGGATCATGTACACCTGCCAGCTGATGTAAGTGGGCAGGTAGAATTTCCTTCACAAGGTCGTCGGATGCTGATAAGGAGGACAGGAAGGCTGGAACAGCGATTTGCGTTGCTGTTCGAACTCCGAGGCCCCCAAGTCTTACGGGAAGAGAGGCTTGTTTCCACTGTAGGTCATCGAGAGAGAGGTTAAGGGCTTTTTCTAGCATTGATTTCAGTAACCGGTCATACTCACTTAGTTTTTGGCTACTGTAAGATGGTGAACACCTCAGAAAGTAGGTTAACCTGGGGAGGGACAGACTTCTGGTGATGAGGTAGAGTGCATCATGAGCATCAATATCCTCAATCCTCCCATCCATCCTCTTAAGGTCGGCGATTTTCTTATCAAGGACCTCATCGATGGCTTTCAACCCCAGGGGAGCTCCTAGGAGTGTGCTGTCTTCAGGTTTAGTTTTATGGATATTTGGCAGAAGACCCTCTATTCTCTCTACGATGCCCTGGTTGGAACATATTATTTCACATTTAGAAGGGTTCAGGGTGAGGCCTAAAACTGCACCTTGCTCCTGGATTTTTCTGATGTCCTCCAGGAGGGAGTCTTGGGAACCAGCTAGGGTACCATCATCCAAGAACCAGATGTTAAGCTCGCTGGACAGGACCTCTGTGACTTGTTTGATGACTAAGCAGAAAAGGAGAGGAGCGAGGGGGTCACCCTGTTGGACGCCTTCTCGCGAGTCAATTTCATGTTCGCCAAAAAGTAGCTTAAGATCCATACTGTAGCATGAATGTACAAAAGGGTAGAGGGATGGGAAATGACTATGAACCGCACGGAGTACAGCATCCCTCCGCACCAAATTGAAGGCATTTTTGAAATCTAGCTTGATAAGGGCCTTTTCGTCTGTGATGTTGGCGATGAAGGCTCGAGCTGCATGGGCTGCCGCCTCACACCCTTGTGGAATGCCAAACCCGAGCTGTTTTGGCTTCAGCATGTTGGCCGCTGCATCACTAACTGTTCTTGCAGCTGCCTTTGCGACGAGACGCCGGAGAGAATTGCCCACAGCTATTGGCCTGATCCCTCCATCCTTTTTCTTTAGAGCACAGAGAGATGCTCCAAAAAAGATAGGTCTTATGGACGCTGGTATGTTGCCAGCTAGACATGTGTTGGTGAATCTGGTTAGTTCCACCAAGAGGTTCTTTGCAATGTCACCCAGTGCAGGGTTGAGCATTTGCTTGAGGTGGTTGGGTTTTAGTCCTGTGAACCCACCTGCTGATCCTGTTGGGAAGGACATGGCTGCTTTATGGACCACAGATTCAGCCACCCAGAGAGGTTCTGCTCCGGTAGCCCCCACTTGTACAATGTCGTCCTCACGCGGAGCCCTGGGTGGGTGTTTCTCCCTTAGGGCTTGAGCTGTTGCGGCATCTCTGTCGGCCATTGAGTCCTCACTGGTGATGACTCGTATTGCGCCAATAGTGTTTCCTTCTTCTATTTTCTTGGTGACTGATGTTCTGATTTTTGATGTCTCGGATATGCCACTGTTGCTCTTCCTGCCGTGGGTGTTTCTCGCGCGAGTGGGAAGGCGCACCTGGTTGTCCTCCCTGGGAAAATCATTTATAGCTTTGATGACTGAGGCAGCTAAGGTTTTGTCTCTCCTTGCAGGGGTGGCTAGACATATGTTGCCAAACATTAGGAGGTTGTGCCATGCTTGGGTCGTTCCAGGAGAGTCGTTGACCTTTCTCAGGAGGGCAGATAATTTGGCTGCTGCATGGGGGCGGGCTGCTTTAGGGATGTGTTGCAAGGTTCTGGCCGATGTTGCTTTGATAGCTTCTAATAAATTTTCTGTGGGAATGAAGGTCTGGGAGGTGTTTTGCCTTACGGGCGGTGTGGGCTGTTGATTGGTGTTCTCCCTGGGAGGGCGCCCAGAACCCAAACACCTGGCTCCGTTGTGGTAATGAATGCGCACATTATCGTCACTCAACCGGATATAGCATACCCGGTCACACGTCTGACATCTACCTTGTCTACCCCTGTTTGATGGCTCATCTTGGCTTGGAGAAGCCTGGCTATCTGTTGGGAGCTGCGACATGGGCGGGCGCTGGGCTGGCGCTGGGCGGGCGCTGGGCGGGAAGGTGGACGGCGGGTGGAGACTGGAGGGTGGGCGGCGGTTGGAGGCTGGGGGGGGTGATCAGCTGGCCGTGGCACTTACTACTCAGGTGAGTGGTAATACATATACCACCTCTATACAAAGTGTGGGTATGCACCCACTACACAATATGTGGGTATACATTGGGTGGGTGGGTAGCGTAGACACACATGGGAGCCTCCCGGCTTCTATGGGCGGGTGGCAAGGTGGCCTCGTGGGTGGGGAGGCGACGTGGTGGGGTGGGTAGGAGGGGGAAGAGCAGGTACTTCCCGGCCTGGGCGCTGGGTGGGGGCGGGGGTCAGGGCGACACTAACACTGGTATAATTCCCCCGTATATCACTGCACAATAATGAATGAATCACACACTTGTAATCTGACTCACTGCACGTGTGATGTACTCACAATATGATAGATATGTTGCGCCAATTATCGCTGACAACGTAACTTGTTCAGCAAAACTTTCAAAAAAGAAAAACACAAAACACTGTTTGGCACACGCGTAACCCCCACCTCTCTCTCCTGACCACACAACACCCCTCACTCACCCCCCACCTCCCCTCACTATGGGAGGCCTGCAGGGTCCATCCTGGCCCCTCACTACAGCCTCCATTACTCCACACTGCCAACCCACCTGTTTTGATAAGTTTTCACATAGATGGTACACCGTAGGCACTTCCGGCCACTCCCACGTCTGCTTGGTGTATTCACGGTGACTATGGTTGAGTCTTGGTACGGTGAGGCCAAGATGTCTCAGGGTAATGGCTGAGAAGGCAGCAGCTCCTCCGCCACACGTCCGTCCCCTAGGCCTCTCCTTATATATATATATATATATATATATATATATATATATATATATATATATATATATATATATATATATATATATATATATATATATATATATCTCCTTATATATATATAAGGCCTCCTTATATATATATATATAAGGAGGCCTCTCCTTATATATATATATATATATATATATGTCGTACCTAATAGCCAGAACTCACTTTTCAGCCTACTATTCAAGGCCCGATTTGCCTAATAAGCCAAGTTTTCCTGAATTAATATATTTACTATAATTTTTTTCTTATGAAATGATAAAGCAACCCTTTTCTCTATGTATGAGGTAAATTTTTTTTTATTGGAGTTAAAATAAACGTAGATATATGACCGAACCTAACCAACCCTACCTAACCTAACCTAACCTATATTTATAGGTAAGGTTAGGTTAGGTAGCCAAAAAAAGCTAGGTTAGGTTAGGTTAGGTAGGTTAGGTAGACGAAAAAACATTAATTCATGAAAACTTGGCTTATTAGGCAAATCGGGCCTTGAATAGTAGGCTGAGAAGTGCGTTCTGGCTATTAGGTACGACATATATATATATATATATATATATATATATATATATATATATATATATATATATATATATATATATATATATATATATATATATATTTTATATATATATATATATATATATATATATATATATATATATATATATATATATATATATATATATATATATATATATATATATATATGTCGTACCTAATAGCCAGAACGCACTTCTCAGCCTACTATTCAAGGCCCGATTTGCCTAATAAGCCAAGTTTTCATGAATTAATGTTTTTTCGTCTACCTAACCTACCTAACCTAACCTAACCTAGCTTTTTTTGGCTACCTAACCTAACCTTACCTATAAATATAGGTTAGGTTAGGTTAGGTAGGGTTGGTTAGGTTCGGGCACATATCTACGTTAATTTTAACTCCAATAAAAAAAAATTGACCTCATACATAGAGAAAATGGTTGCTTTATCATTTCATAAGAAAAAAATTATAGTAAATATATTAATTCAGGAAAACTTGGCTTATTAGGCAAATCGGGCCTTGAATAGTAGGCTGAGAAGTGAGTTCTGGCTACTAGGTACGACATATATATATATATATATATATATATATATACCGTGTACCCATTCCCTATCCGCTGTACTAAGTTCTTTTCCATTAAGATGTTCCCCAACGACTCCCTCCCCATACTTCCCCAGCCTGTGATGAAGGAAGTCTTAGTCTCAGCTAAAACGTTCTTTCTAAGATCACAGAGAAAAATATAACTCGGCATATTTATGAAGCGTCGCAGCATTATGCAAACTCGCCCCGCTGGAGAGTCTCCCGGGCATCGTTACTTTATTATGTGCGTGAATAAGTGATTTTCAACAGAGCATTTTGCTTTTATATAACACTAAATATTAAGGAACCCTATATGATCCCTATTTCAAATTTATTATCAATGATATGATAATAAATTCAAGAAAATAAATAAATTTTGGTAATAAGATAAATAAGAAGTGATTTTTTTTTTCCAAAAAATCCATTTGGTTTATTAAAAACAATATTATTATATTATAATAAAAACTAAGATTATTGACTTAGTTATGTCGGTTAAGGTTAGGTTCAGATAGGTTAGGTTAGGTTAGGTAGGGTTGGTTAGTTCGGTCACATTCTACATTAGTTTTAACTCAAATTAAAAAAAATTCCTTCTACATAGTGAATACATAGCTTTATCATTTCAAAAAAAAAAAAATATTAATTTATAAATTCAGGAGAATTTGGCTTATTAGGTAAATCGGCCCTTGCATAGTTGGCCGAGTATTGCGTTCTGGCTACTAGGTACATCATTTATATATATATATATATATATATATATATATATATATATATATATATATATATATATATATATATATATGTATATGATATATATATATATATATATATATATATATATATATATATATATATATATCATATATATATATATATCATATATATATATATATATATATATATATATGATATATATATATATATATATATATATATATATATATATATATATATGATATATATATATATATATATATATATATATATATATATATATATATATATATATATATATATATATATATATATATATATATATATATATCATATATATATATATATATATATATATATATATATATATATATATATATATATATATATATATATATATATATATATATATATATATATATATATAAGCCTATACTTGCATAAACCACAAGTGAAGATAAACAATCTTTGGACAACACCCACCAGTGGGACTTGAACCCAGAAAGCACAACTACCTTCCAGTAGCTGGCATAACTAGTATGCTTTAACCCACTACGCCATCAGACCTTACAAAAGAAGTAGATAGTTCGAGATATATATCTCAAACAACTCTACCTCCCGAAGGCACCAGATGAGTGAGGGGTCAGTCTGCATTTTTCGTCAAGCCACTGTCAATGTGAGAGAACTCGTGTCCAGCTTATAAGCCTATACTTGCATAAACCACAAGTGAAGATAAACAATCTTTGGACAACACCCACCAGTGGGACTCGAACCCAGAAAGCACAACTACCTTCCAGTAGCTGGCATAACTAGTATGCTTTAACCCACTACGCCATCAGACCTTACAAAAGAAGTAGATAGTTCGAGATATATATCTCAAACAACTCTACCTCCCGAAGGCACCAGATGAGTGAGGGGTCAGTCTGCATTTTTCGTCAAGCCACTGTCAATGTGAGAGAACTCGTGTCCAGCTTATAAGCCTATACTTGCATAAACCACAAGTGAAGATAAACAATCTTTGGACAACACCCACCAGTGGGACTCGAACCCAGAAAGCACAACTACCTTCCAGTAGCTGGCATAACTAGTATGCTTTAACCCACTACGCCATCAGACCTTACAAAAGAAGTAGATAGTTCGAGATATATATCTCAAACAACTCTACCTCCCGAAGGCACCAGATGAGTGAGGGGTCAGTCTGCATTTTTCGTCAAGCCACTGTCAATGTGAGAGAACTCGTGTCCAGCTTATAAGCCTATACTTGCATAAACCACAAGTGAAGATAAACAATCTTTGGACAACATCCACCAGTGGGACTCGAACCCAGAAAGCACAACTACCTTCCAGTAGCTGGCATAACTAGTATGCTTTAACCCACTACGCCATCAGACCTTACAAAAGAAGTAGATAGTTCGAGATATATATCTCAAACAACTCTACCTCCCGAAGGCACCAGATGAGTGAGGGGTCAGTCTGCATTTTTCGTCAAGCCACTGTCAATGTGAGAGAACTCGTGTCCAGCTTATAAGCCTATACTTGCATAAACCACAAGTGAAGATAAACAATCTTTGGACAACACCCACCAGTGGGACTCGAACCCAGAAAGCACAACTACCTTCCAGTAGCTGGCATAACTAGTATGCTTTAACCCACTACGCCATCAGACCTTACAAAAGAAGTAGATAGTTCGAGATATATATCTCAAACAACTCTACCTCCCGAAGGCACCAGATGAGTGAGGGGTCAGTCTGCATTTTTCGTCAAGCCACTGTCAATGTGAGAGAACTCGTGTCCAGCTTATAAGCCTATACTTGCATAAACCACAAGTGAAGATAAACAATCTTTGGACAACACCCACCAGTGGGACTCGAACCCAGAAAGCACAACTACCTTCCAGTAGCTGGCATAACTAGTATGCTTTAACCCACTACGCCATCAGACCTTACAAAAGAAGTAGATAGTTCGAGATATATATCTCAAACAACTCTACCTCCCGAAGGCACCAGATGAGTGAGGGGTCAGTCTGCATTTTTCGTCAAGCCACTGTCAATGTGAGAGAACTCGTGTCCAGCTTATAAGCCTATACTTGCATAAACCACAAGTGAAGATAAACAATCTTTGGACAACACCCACCAGTGGGACTCGAACCCAGAAAGCACAACTACCTTCCAGTAGCTGGCATAACTAGTATGCTTTAACCCACTACGCCATCAGACCTTACAAAAGAAGTAGATAGTTCGAGATATATATCTCAAACAACTCTACCTCCCGAAGGCACCAGATGAGTGAGGGGTCACTCATCTGGTACTTCTTTTGTAATGTCTGTAATGTCTAATGAGGGGTACTTCTTTTGTAATGTCTGATGGCGTAGTGGGTTAAAGCATACTAGTTATGCCAGCTACTGGAAGGTAGTTGTGCTTTCTGGGTTCGAGTCCCACTGGTGGGTGTTGTCCAAAGATTGTTTATCTTCACTTGTGGTTTATGCAAGTATAGGCTTATAAGCTGGACACGAGTTCTCTCACATTGACAGTGGCTTGACGAAAAATGCAGACTGACCCCTCACTCATCTGGTGCCTTCGGGAGGTAGAGTTGTTTGAGACATATATCTCGAACTATCTACTTCTTTTGTAAGGTCTGATGGCGTAGTGGGTTAAAGCATACTAGTTATGCCAGCTACTGGAAGGTAGTTGTGCTTTCTGGTTCGAGTCCCACTGGTGGGTGTTGTCCAAAGATTGTTTATCTTCACTTGTGGTTTATGCAAGTATAGGCTTATAAGCTGGACACGAGTTCTCTCACATTGACAGTGGCTTGACGAAAAATGCAGACTGACCCCTCACTCATCTGGTGCCTTCGGGAGGTAGAGTTGTTTGAGATATATATCTCGAACTATCTACTTCTTTTGTAAGGTCTGATGGCGTAGTGGGTTAAAGCATACTAGTTATGCCAGCTACTGGAAGGTAGTTGTGCTTTCTGGGTTCGAGTCCCACTGGTGGGTGTTGTCCAAAGATTGTTTATCTTCACTTGTGGTTTATGCAAGTATAGGCTTATAAGCTGGACACGAGTTCTCTCACATTGACAGTGGCTTGACGAAAAATGCAGACTGACCCCTCACTCATCTGGTGCCTTCGGGAGGTAGAGTTGTTTGAGATATATATCTCGAACTATCTACTTCTTTTGTAAGGTCTGATGGCGTAGTGGGTTAAAGCATACTAGTTATGCCAGCTACTGGAAGGTAGTTGTGCTTTCTGGGTTCGAGTCCCACTGGTGGGTGTTGTCCAAAGATTGTTTATCTTCACTTGTGGTTTATGCAAGTATAGGCTTATAAGCTGGACACGAGTTCTCTCACATTGACAGTGGCTTGACGAAAAATGCAGACTGACTCCTCACTCATCTGGTGCCTTCGGGAGGTAGAGTTGTTTGAGATATATATCTCGAACTATCTACTTCTTTTGTAAGGTCTGATGGCGTAGTGGGTTAAAGCATACTAGTTATGCCAGCTACTGGAAGGTAGTTGTGCTTTCTGGGTTCGAGTCCCACTGGTGGGTGTTGTCCAAAGATTGTTTATCTTCACTTGTGGTTTATGCAAGTATAGGCTTATAAGCTGGACACGAGTTCTCTCACATTGACAGTGGCTTGACGAAAAATGCAGACTGACCCCTCACTCATCTGGTGCCTTCGGGAGGTAGAGTTGTTTGAGATATATATCTCGAACTATCTACTTCTTTTGTAAGGTCTGATGGCGTAGTGGGTTAAAGCATACTAGTTATGCCAGCTACTGGAAGGTAGTTGTGCTTTCTGGGTTCGAGTCCCACTGGTGGGTGTTGTCCAAAGATTATATATATATATATATATATATATATATATATATATATATATATATATATATATATATATATATATATATATATATGTCGTACCTAGTAGCCAGAACGCACTTCTCAGCCTACTATGCAAGGCTCAATTTGCCTAATAAGCCAAGTTTTCATGAATTAATTGTTTTTCGACCACCTAACCTACCTAACCTAACCTAACCTAACTTTTTCTGCCACCTAACCTAACCTAACCTATTAAGATAGGTTAGGTTAGGTTAGGTAGGGTTGGTTAGGTTCGGTCATATATCTACGTTAGTTTTAGCTCCAATAAAAAAATTTGACCTCATACATAATGAAATGGGTAGCTTTATCATTTCATAAGATAAAAATTAGAGAAAATATATTAATTCATGAAAACTTGGCTTATTAGGCAAATCGGGCCTTGCATAGTAGGCTGAGAAGTGCGTTCTGGCTACTAGGTACGACATATATATATATATATATATATATATATATATATATATATATATGTCGTACCTAGTAGCCAGAACGCACTTGTCAGCCTACTATGCAAGGCCAAATTTGCCTAATAAGCCAAGTTTTCCTGAATTAATATATTTTCCCAAATTTTTTTCTTAAGAAAAGATAAATCTACCCATTTCATTATGTATGAGGTCAATTTTTTTTTATTGTAGTTAAAATTAACGTAGATATATGACCGAACCTAACCAACCCTACCTAACCTAACCTAACCTATCTTTATAGGTTAGGTTAGGTTAGGTAGCCAAAAAAGTTAGGTTAGGTTAGGTTAGGTAGGTTAGGTCGTCGAAAAACAATTAATTCATGAAAACTTGGCTTATTAGGCAAATCGGGCCTTGCATAGTAGGCTGAGAAGTGCGTTCTGGCTACTAGGTACGACATATATATATATATATATATATATATATATATATATATATATATATATGTCGTACCTAATAGCCAGAACGCACTTCTCAGCCTACTATGCAAGGCCCGATTTGCCTAATAAGCCAAGTTTTCATGAATTAATATATTTTCTCTAATTTTTATCTTATGAAATGATAAAGCTACCCATTTCATTATGTATGAGGTAAATTTTTTTGTATTGGAGTTAAAATTAACATATATATATATATATATATATATATATATATATATATATATATATATATATATATATATATATATATATGTCGTACCTAGTAGCCAGAACTCACTTCTCAGCCTACTATGCGAGGCCCGATTTGCCTAATAAGCCTAGTTTTACTGAATTAATATATTTTCTCTAATTTTTTTCTTATGAAATGATAAAGCTACCCATTTCATTATGTATGAGATGAATTTTTTTTTATTAGAGTTAAAATTAACGTAGATATATGACCGAACCTAACCAACCCTACCTAACCTAACCTAACCTATCTTTATAGGTTAGGTTAGGTTAGGTAGCCGAAAACGTTAGGTTAGGTTAGGTTAGGTAGGTTAGGTTGTCGAAAAAACATTAATTCATGAAAACTAGGCTTATTAGGCAAATTGGGCCTTGCATAGTAGGCTGAGAAGTGCGTTCTGGCTACTAGGTACGACATATATATATATATATATATATATATATATATATATATATATATATATATATATATATATATGTCGTACCTAGTAACCAGAACGCACTTCTCAGCCTACTATGCAAGGCCCGATTTGCATAATAAGCCAAGTTTTCATGAATTAATATATTTTCTCTAATTTTTTTCTTATGAAATGATAAAGCTACCCATTTCATTATGTATGAGGTCAAATTTTTTTATTATGTTAATATATATATATATATATATATATATATATATATATATATATATATATATATATATATATGTCGTACCTAGTAGCCAGAACTCACTTCTCAGCCTACTATGCAAGGCCCGAGTTGCCTAATAAGCCAAGTTTTCATGAATTAATGTTTTTTCGTCTACCTAACCTACCTAACCTAACCTAACCTAGCTTTTTTTGGCTACCTAACCTAACCTTACCTATATATATAGGTTAGGTTAGGTTAGGTAGGGTTGGTTAGGTTCGGTCATATATCTACGTTAATTTTAACTCCAATAAAAAAAAATTGACCTCATACATAGTGAAAAGGGTAGCTTTATCATTTCATAAGAAAAAAATTATAGTAAATAAATTAATTCAGGAAAACTTGGCTTATTAGGCAAATCGGGCCTTGAATAGTAGGCTGAGAAGTGAGTTCTGGCTACTAGGTACGACATATATATATATATATATATATATATATATATATATATATATATATATATATATATATATATATATATATATATATATATATGTCGTACCTAGTAACCAGAACGCACTTCTCAGCCTACTATGCAAGGCCCGATTTGCCTAATAAGCCAAGTTTTCATGAATTAATGTTTTTTTCGACTACCTAACCTACCTAACCTAACCTAACCTAACTTTTTCTGCTACCTAACCTAACCTAACCTATAAAGATAGGTTAGGTTAGGTTAGGTAGGGTTGGTTAGGTTCGGTCATATATCTACGTTAATTTTAACACCAATAAAAAAAGTTTACCTTATACATAATGAAATGGGTAGCTTTATCATTTCATAAGAAAAAATTTAGAGAAAATATATTAATTCAGGAAAACTTGGCTTATTAGGCAAATCGGGCCTTGCATAGTAGGCTGAAAAATGCGTTCTGGCTACTAGGTACGACATATATATATATATATATATATATATATATATATATATATATATATATATATATATATATATATATATATATATATATATATTATTAAATATGACCGAAAAAGTAAGATAATAATAATTCTAACACGAATTTTCTCGATCTTTCGTACATTTCTTTTCACTGTTGGTGGTAATTCAAAAATCAATTCTCCAAAATTCATTTTTATTTCTAGTCTGACACGACACTTGAGCGCGTTTCGTAAAACTTATTACATTTTCAAAGACTTTAGTTTACACATACACAACTGAATAGAACTTACACATCTTCGATTTTGTTTATATCTACATTTGAGTGAGGTGGATGGGGTGAGGTGGTATTTAATAGGGTATTAAATTCTTCAACACAAGATAGAACACGAAACAATGGGTATTGAATGGAAGTGATTGTAGAAAGCCTATTGGTCCATATTTCTTGATGCTTCTATATTGGAGCGGAGTCTTGAGGTGGGTAGAATATAGTTGTGCATTAATTGGCTGTTGATTGCTGGTGTTGACTTCTTAATGTGTAGTGCCTCGCAAACGTCAAGCCGCCTGCTATCGCTGTATCTATCGATGATTTCTGTGTTGTTTACTAGGATTTCTCTGGCGATGGTTTGGTTGTGGGAAGAGATTATATGTTCCTTAATGGAGCCCTGTTGCTTATGCATCGTTAAACACCTAGAAAGAGATGTTGTTGTCTTGCCTATATACTGGGTTTTTTGGAGCTTACAGTCCCCAAGTGGGCATTTGAAGGCATAGACGACGTTGGTCTCTTTTAAAGCGTTCTGCTTTGTGTCTGGAGAGTTTCTCATGAGTAGGCTGGCCGTTTTTCTGGTTTTATAGTAAATCGTCAGTTGTATCCTCTGATTTATGTCTGTAGGGATAACGTTTCTATTAACAATATCTTTCAGGACCCTTTCCTCCGTTTTATGAGCTGTGGAAAAGAAGTTCCTGTAAAATAGTCTAATAGGGGGTATAGGTGTTGTGTTAGTTGTCTCTTCAGAGGTTGCATGGCGTTTCACTTTCCTTCTTATGATGTCTTTGACGAAACCATTGGAGAAGCCGTTGTTGACTAGGACTGCCTTACCCTACAGAGTTCTTCGTCGACTTCCTTCCATTCTGAGCTGTGGCTGAGAGTACGGTCGACATATGCGTTAACAACACTCCTCTTGTACCTGTCTGGGCAGTCGCTGTTGGCATTTAGGCACATTCCTATGTTCGTTTCCTTAGTGTAGACTGCAGTGTGGAAACCTCCGCTCTTTTCCATGACTGTTACATCTAGAAAGGGCAGCTTCCCATCCTTTTCCATCTCGTAAGTGAAACGCAGCACGGAACTCTGCTCAAATGCCTCCTTCAGCTCCTGCAGATGTCTGACATCAGGTACCTGTGTAAAAATATCGTCAACATACCTGCAGTATATGGCCGGTTTCAAGTTCATGTCGACTAAGACTTTTTGCTCGATGGTACCCATGTAGAAGTTTGCAAATAGGACACCTATGGGAGAACCCATGGCGACCCCATCTACTTGCTTATACATGTGTGTTACGAACCCGGATCCAGCGTCCGAGCACGGAGCAGTGACGACCGCGCCATCTGTGGGTCAGCTCCCGAAACCCCCACCAAATGGACGACGACACCTGGTGAGGACAAGGTGTACTGGCCACAAGGGCCAGTTTCCAGTCCGGTTCAGCTCACAGCACCGCCGCCGCTGACCTCTGGTGAGGTGGTGCTCAGACTACAACGCCATCTATGGAGTGGATGTGTCAGGCGTTTGTGTCTGAGCCTGTAAGTGAGGTGTTTTAGTGTCCCTGTTATTGATGACGTGTCTGCTTACAGGGTCGACCTGGGACTGCTGTGAAGGAAGTTGAGTCAGTCTACCCAAGGCAGCCGTCTCTATACCTTGTGCTTTGCTGCAGCAGCTGTGAAGTCGTCCCCCGGAAGAACACTGTGGTGTTACCCTGCCAGTGGAGTGGCAGTAGAAGGATTACCCGGGACCGACTGCTGGAGACGATTATCCACTGGGGTATTGAGGATAGGAGAGTGATTTGTGGGGCTCCCGACTAGGGCGCTACCCTAGTATCGTTCGTGGAGTGGCCTGACCAGCGTGGCTGATCCAGAACCTGCCAGCAGACCTGCTGGACTTGTGGTTGTCGGCCTCCACGGCGGTGCCCCCAGTGGACCTGTGTTTTGGCTGACCTGTGGCCAGGGTAGACTCAGCTTGGTCGAAGGATTCGTCAAGAGACCACGAAAGCACCGAGGACTCAGCACCGAGAAGTTGGATCCAGAGTCTTCAGGAGAAGACGTTTGTGTACAGTGTTAATACCCCTCCCCCCCCCCCCGTGTAATCTTTTTATATATTATTTATTGGTGGTGGTCAATATATTATATTTAGTTCTTGACTTTATTTCCCTTCCCCTTTAAGTTACTTGCGTCACAGATCTCATCCTTTGAAAGCTACTACTGGCTTGGTGCCGGATACAACTTCCTCTAACAACATCAGAGTAAGAACCCTGTTGCGTCCCGAGAGGGCCGTAACAATGTGCCCATCCGGGCTCAAGAAGGGTGCCTCTTTAGCACAAGCTTGGAGTAGTTTCCTTAGAATATTTTGTGGTATGTCAAGAGGAGTACAGGCTGGATCACGATACACTCTGTCGGTTATCATCCCGATTGTCTCGTCCACAGGAACGTTAGTAAATTCTCGAGGTCGAATATGTCGTCCAACAGAATTTCCAACTCTACTTTCCCGGCCATCTCACTCGGTCTGGACATAACGTGACAGTTTATGCCCAGATTTAGGAGAGTGACTTGGTCCTCAGTGAGGTTAATTCCTGCAAGGTTCAGGAAGCCATCTCTTGGTCGTGGAATTGCCATAGGTCCTCCATATAATGTTGTTAGTTTCTTGATAATCCTTGTTTCAGTGCTGAGGTGATGTCGGTCTGTGAGGATGTCGAGGTGTTGTTCAATGCGGGTACGGATACTTTCGTCGATGTTGCTATTTCTCCACTCGTTTGTAGCATGAAGTAGTTGCGTTTTGTTGTTTTTGATTTCATTCTCTGCCTTGCATATCTGATCACGAATCAGATCCTGGCGATATTTTATCTTGCAGGCTTGATTCCTTGCTGCTGGGTCGTGCGCTTTAATATTAGTATATTTTGGTAGCAGTCTTTCCTGTAGACATATATTATTAAATATGACCGAAAAAGTAAGATTAATAATTCTAACACAAATTTTCTCAATCTTTCGTACATTTCTTTTCACTGTTGGAGGTAATTCAAAAATCAATTCTCCAAAATTCATTTTTATTTCTAGTCTGACGCGACACTTGAGCACGTTTCGTAAAACTTATTACATTTTCAAAGACTTTACACATACACAACTGAATAGAACTTACACATCTCCGATTTGTTTATATCTACATTTGAGTGAGGTGGATGGGGTGAGGTGGTATTTAATAGGGTATTAATTTCATCAACACAAGACAGAACACGAAACAATGGGTATTGAAATGGAAGTGATTGTAGAAAGCCTATTGGTCCATATTTCTTGATGCTTCTATATTGGAGCGAAGTCTTGAGGTGGGTAGAATATAGTTGTGCATTAATTGGCTGTTGATTGCTGGTGTTGACTTCTTAATGTGTAGTGCCTCGCAAACGTCAAGCCGCCTGCTATTGCTGTATCTATCGATGATTTCTGTGTTGTTGACTAGGATTTCTCTGGCGATGGTTTGGTTGTGGGAAGAGATTATATGTTCCTTAATGGAGCCCTGTTGCTTATGCATCGTTAAACGCCTAGAAAGAGATGTTGTTGTCTTGCCTATATACTGGGTTTTTTGGAGCTTACAGTCCCCAAGTGGGCATTTGAAGGCATAGACGACGTTGGTCTCTTATAAAGCGTTCTGCTTTGTGTCTGGAGAGTTTCTCATGAGTAGGCTGGCCGTTTTTCTGGTTTTATAGTAAATCGTCAGTTGTATCCTCTGATTTTTGTCTGTAGGGATAACGTTTCTATTAACAATATCTTTCAGGACCCTTTCCTCCGTTTTATGAGCTGTAGAAAAGAAGTTCCTGTAAAATAGTCTAATAGGGGGTATAGGTGTTGTGTTAGTTGTCTCTTCAGAGGTTGCATGGCGTTTCACTTTCCTTCTTATGATGTCTTCGACGAAACCATTGGAGAAACCGTTTGTTTCCTTCTGTAGAAGGAAACAAACATTGGAATAACATAGGAGAAACATAGTGTAGAAACATAGGAGTTTCTACACTAAGGAAACAATCATAGGAATGTTCCTCAATGCCAATAGTGATTGCCCAAACAAGTACAAGAGGAGTGTTGTCAACGCTTACGTCGACTGTGCTCTCAACGCTTACGTCGACTGTGCTCTCAGCCACAGATCAGGATAGAAGCAAGAGAGGCTCATCACAGACCTGCCTTACCCTACAGATGAAGAACTCTGTAGGGTAAGGCAGGTCCTAATCAACAACGGCTTCTCTAATGGTTTTGTTAAAGACATCATAAAAAGAAAGGTAAAATGTCATGCAACCTCTGAAGAGTCAACTAAAAAAACACATGTACCCATATTAGACTATTTTACAGGAACTTCTTTTCGACAGCTCATAAAACGGAGGAAAGGGTCCTGAAAGATATTGTTAATAGAAACGTTATCCCTACAGACAAAAACAGAAAGTACAATTGACGATTTCTGAAAATACAATTCGACACAGTTGTCTAAATCCCAGGTTATCTTGAGGTTATCTTGAGATGATTTCGGGGCTTTAGTGTCCCCGCGGCCCGGTCCTAGACCAGGCCTTCACCCCCAGGAAGCAGCCCGTGACAGCTGACTAACTCCCAGGTACCTATTTACTGCTAGGTAACAGGGGCATTCAGGGTGAAAGAAACTTTGCCCATTTGTTTCTGCCTCGTGCGGGAATCGAACCCGCTCCACAGAATTACGAGTCCTGCGCGCTATCCACCAGGCTACGAGGCCCCGAATAACATTTGCTTAATACCTATAACATTTGCTAGAGAAACAGTAGCATCAGGTGAAAGAAACTCTGCCCATTTGTGTTGACTGGAAATCGAACCCAAACCCTTAGGACAACGAACCCAGAGCGCAGTCTACAGAGCTGTGTATGTGCTTATTTACCTATTCAGTGGTTCTGGCGTGGATGACATGGGTTCGCTTTCCTCCCGCGAGTGACTGACGGCTGTAGCTACTTATACACCTACAACATTTGGGTGAGGTTAGTCTTCACTCTCCCGACTGATAATGTATATTCACTACTCTCACGCTAAATTAGTTTCCACTCATATAACAATGTGATGAGCCTCTCTTGTTTTCGGGGAATAGTTGTAACTCAGATAACACTGTGATGAGCCTCTCTTGTTCTCAGAGAATAGTTGTCACTCAGATAACACTGTGATGAGCCTCTCTTGTTCTCAGATAATAGTTGCCTCTCAGATAACACTGTGATGAGCCTCTCTTGTTCTCAGGAAATAGATGTGACTGTGAGGAGTCTCCCTGGTCCATTGGTCCTATCAGTCACTCTGATGTCCCCGAGGACTCTTCCCTAGAGACGTTGCAACAATGACCTCAACATTTGAGCACAGTCTGAGTGCTTGATGGTTTCATGTATTTCTTAAAGTTCCGCTTTCATGCTGAAGGTTTCTTAGTCGATGTACTGAAGCAACGTGACTATATAGCAAGTTTCTGCATCTGAGGTTTGTGGTCTCATTCTGGGTGGTTCACTCCTTATAATTGTATTGTTGCACACTAATGAAAAGAATACAACACTCGTATGTTATTACACCACCACCAACAACAACAATACAACACTCGTATGTTATTACACCACCAACAACAACAATACAACACTCGTATGTTATTACACCACCAACAACAATACAACACTCGTATGTTATTATACTACCAACAATAACAATACAAGACTCGTATGTTATTACACCACCAACAATAACAATACAAGACTCGTATGTTATTACACCACCAACAATAACAATACAAGACTCGTATGTTATTACACCACCAACAATAACAATACAACACTCGTATGTTATTACACCACCAACAACAATACAACACTCGTATGTTATTATACCACCAACAACAACAATACAATACTCATCACAACAGTATTACACCACAGCAATAACAATACACCATAAGAGGGCAGCTCTGCCGTCGGGGCCTGCTCCTGTAAGACAGCAAGGTGGGGGGGGCCTGCTCCTGTAAGACAGCAAGGTGGGGGGGCCTGCTCCTGTAAGACAGCAAGGTGGGGGGGGGCCTGCTCCTGTAAGACAGCATGGTGGGGGGGCCTGCTCCTGTAAGACAGCAAGGTGGGGGGGCCTGCTCCTGTAAGACAGCAAGGTGGGGGGGGCCTGCTCCTGTAAGACAGCAAGGTGGGGGGGGAGCCTGCTCCTGTAAGACAGCAAGGTGGGGGGGGGGCCTGCTCTTGTAAGACAGCAAGGTGGGGGGGGGCCTGCTCCTGTAAGACAGCAAGGTGGGGGGGCCTGCTCCTGTAAGACAGCAAGGTGGGGGGGCCTGCTCCTGTAAGACAGCAAGGTGGGGGGGGGGGCCTGCTCCTGTAAGACAGCAAGGTGGGGGGGTCTGCTCCTGTAAGACAGCAAGGTGGGGGGGGGCCTGCTCCTGTAAGACAGCATGGTGGGGGGGGCCTGCTCCTGTAAGACAGCAAGGTGGGGGGGCCTGCTCCTGTAAGACAGCAAGGTGGGGGGGCCTGCTCCTGTAAGACAGCAAGGTGGGGGGGGGGGGCCTGCTCCTGTAAGACAGCAAGGTGGGGGGGGGCCTGCTCCTGTAAGACAGCAAGGTGGGGGGGGGGCCTGCTCCTGTAAGACAGCAAGGTGGGGGGGCCCTGCTCCTGTAAGACAGCAAGGTGGGGGGGCCTGCTCCTGTAAGACAGCAAGGTGGGGGGGCCTGCTCCTGTAAGACAGCAAGGTGGGGGGCCTGCTCCTGTAAGACAGCAAGGGGGGGGCCTGCTCCTGTAAGACAGCAAGGTGGGGGGCCTGCTCCTGTAAGACAGCAAGGTGGGGGGCCTGCTCCTGTAAGACAGCAAGGTGGGGGGGCCTGCTCCTGTAAGACAGCAAGGTGGGGGGGGCCTGCTCCTGTAAGACAGCAAGGTGGGGAGGTCTGCTCCTGTAAGACAGCAAGGTGGGGGGGGGGGCCTGCTACTGTAAGACAGCAAGGTGGGGGGGGGGCCTGCTCCTGTAAGACAGCAAGGTGGGGGGGGGCCTGCTCCTGTAAGACAGCAAGGTGGGGGGCCTGCTCCTGTAAGACAGCAAGGTGGGGGGCCTGCTCCTGTAAGACAGCAAGGTGGGGGGCCTGCTCCTGTAAGACAGCAAGGTGGGGGGCCTGCTCCTGTAAGACAGCAAGGTGGGGGGCCTGCTCCTGTAAGACAGCAAGGTGGGGGGCCTGCTCCTGTAAGACAGCAAGGTGGGGGGGGGCCTGCTCCTGTAAGACAGCAAGGTGGGGGGCCTGCTCCTGTAAGACAGCAAGGTGGGGGGGGGCCTGCTCCTGTAAGACAGCAAGGTGGGGGGCCTGCTCCTGTAAGACAGCAAGGTGGGGGGCCTGCTCCTGTAAGACAGCAAGGTGGGGGGCCTGCTCCTGTAAGACAGCAAGGTGGGGGGCCTGCTCCTGTAAGACAGCAAGGTGGGGGGCCTGCTCCTGTAAGACAGCAAGGTGGGGGGGCCTGCTCCTGTAAGACAGCAAGGTGGGGGGGGCCTGCTCCTGTAAGACAGCAAGGTGGGGGGGCCTGCTCCTGTAAGACAGCAAGGTGGGGGGGGGGGCCTGCTCCTGTAAGACAGCAAGGTGGGGGGGCCTGCTCCTGTAAGACAGCAAGGTGGGGGGGCCTGCTCCTGTAAGACAGCAAGGTGGGGGGGGGGCCTGCTCCTGTAAGACAGCAAGGTGGGGGGGCCTGCTCCTGTAAGACAGCAAGGTGGGGGGGGCCTGCTCCTGTAAGACAGCAAGGTGGGGGGGCCTGCTCTTGTAAGACAGCAAGGGGGGGGGCCTGCTCCTGTAAGACAGCAAGGTGGGGGGGGGGCGGAAATGTTCTTGAGATGAAAGACTTAGGTGGATCGTTAGTGAGCAGCGGTTGGCTCATTCCATCAGCGGCTTTAATGGCCAATTATAACGACTGAGTTAGCCATTTAACCAGGCGTGCTACCAGTGGTGGAGCCAGGTAGTTGAGAGCCTCTACACCTGAGTGGCCGCCAGCTCAACCAACCAGTAATTAGTTCCTTCAGCCTTGATGATCCTCATATTTATTACCCGGGTTTAACGCGTGTCAAGTTACGATGTGTATTACACGCTGAGGACATTATACGGAAAATGATCTTGGTTCAGGCTCATGATTAAGTCTGTTTGCTCTGATGGCAGCTGGCGTGTTGAGTGAGGGGGACACACAAGGTGAGCCTTCTGGGACCTGCCTCTTCTGCTCATCTTCACAACAATGTCGAATCAGAAAAGTGGTAAGACATATATTATTAACAATATGAAGATGTTCCTCGCTGATCATCTGCAGCTGACTTTCATAATAAAGTAACTGCAAACAACTGCATATTTTACACTAAAAATGCATCAGTTGTTTGATCGAATCATAGGAAAGAAGAGTAAATGTAAATATGTCTGTAACTCTGTACATATATATATATATATATATATATATATATATATATATATATATATATATATATATATATATATATATATATATATATATATATGCGAACAAGCCTGAATGGTCCCCAGGACATATGCAACTGAAAACTCACACCCCAGAAGTGACTCGAACCCATACTCCCAGAAGCAACGCATCTGGTATGTACAAGACGCCTTAATCCACTTGACCATCACGACCGGACATAATGAGGTGATAGCCGAGGCTATTTGAACCACCCCACCGCCGGCACTCGGATAGTTATCTTGGGCATAGCATTTTACCAAATCACCTCATTCTTTGGGGCAACACGTGAGGAACACAAATGCGAACAAGCCTGAATGGTCCCCAGGACATATGCAACTGAAAACTCACACCCCAGAAGTGACTCGAACCCATACTCCCAGAAGCAACCCCAAAGAATGAGGTGATTTGGTAAAATGCTATGCCCAAGATAACTATCCGAGTGCCGGCGGTGGGGTGGTTCAAATAGCCTCGGCTATCACCTCATTATGTCCGGTCGTGATGGTCAAGTGGATTAAGGCGTCTTGTACATACCAGATGCGTTGCTTCTGGGAGTATGGGTTCGAGTCACTTCTGGGGTGTGAGTTTTCAGTTGCATATGTCCTGGGGACCATTCAGGCTTGTTCGCATTTGTGTTCCTCACGTGTTGCCCCAAAGAATGAGGTGATTTGGTAAAATGCTATGCCCAAGATAACTATCCGAGTGCCGGCGGTGGGGTGGTTCAAATAGCCTCGGCTATCACCTCATTATGTCCGGTCGTGATGGTCAAGTGGATTAA
This sequence comes from Procambarus clarkii, assembly GCF_040958095.1. NCBI lineage: Eukaryota > Metazoa > Arthropoda > Malacostraca > Decapoda > Cambaridae > Procambarus > Procambarus clarkii. The sequence goes on from NC_091160.1 coordinate 26,595,179, forward strand.
GGCGTCTTGTACATACCAGATGCGTTGCTTCTGGGAGTATGGGTTCGAGTCACTTCTGGGGTGTGAGTTTTCAGTTGCATATGTCCTGGGGACCATTCAGGCTTGTTCGCATTTGTGTTCCTCACGTGTTGCCCCAAAGAATGAGGTGATTTGGTAAAATGCTATGCCCAAGATAACTATCCGAGTGCCGGCGGTGGGGTGGTTCAAATAGCCTCGGCTATCACCTCATTATGTCCGGTCGTGATGGTCAAGTGGATTAAGGCGTCTTGTACATACCAGATGCGTTGCTTCTGGGAGTATGGGTTCGAGTCACTTCTGGGGTGTGAGTTTTCAGTTGCATATGTCCTGGGGACCATTCAGGCTTGTTCGCATTTGTGTTCCTCACGTGTTGCCCCAAAGAATGAGGTGATTTGGTAAAATGCTATGCCCAAGATAACTATCCGAGTGCCGGCGGTGGGGTGGTTCAAATAGCCTCGGCTATCACCTCATTATGTCCGGTCGTGATGGTCAAGTGGATTAAGGCGTCTTGTACATACCAGATGCGTTGCTTCTGGGAGTATGGGTTCGAGTCACTTCTGGGGTGTGAGTTTTCAGTTGCATATGTCCTGGGGACCATTCAGGCTTGTTCGCATTTGTGTTCCTCACGTGTTGCCCCAAAGAATAGGGTGATTTGGTAAAATGCTATGCCCAAGATAACTATCCGAGTGCCGGCGGTGGGGTGGTTCAAATAGCCTCGGCTATCACCTCATTATGTCCGGTCGTGATGGTCAAGTGGATTAAGGCGTCTTGTACATACCAGATGCGTTGCTTCTGGGAGTATGGGTTCGAGTCACTTCTGGGGTGTGAGTTTTCAGTTGCATATGTCCTGGGGACCATTCAGGCTTGTTCGCATTTGTGTTCCTCACGTGTTGCCCCAAAGAATGAGGTGATTTGGTAAAATGCTATGCCCAAGATAACTATCCGAGTGCCGGCGGTGGGGTGGTTCAAATAGCCTCGGCTATCACCTCATTATGTCCGGTCGTGATGGTCAAGTGGATTAAGGCGTCTTGTACATACCAGATGCGTTGCTTCTGGGAGTATGGGTTCGAGTCACTTCTGGGGTGTGAGTTTTCAGATATATATATATATATATATATATTATATATGACCGAAAAAGTAAGATTAATAATTCTAACACGAATTTTCTCAATCTTTCGTACATTACGCTTCACTGTTGGAGGTAAATCAAAAATCACTTCTTCTCCAAAATTCATTTTTATTTCTAGTCTGACGCGACACGGGCGCATTTCGTAAAACTTATTACATTTTCAAAGACTTCACAAATACACAACTGATTAGAACGTATCTCTGATTTTATATCTACATTTGAGTGAGGTGGGAAGGGTGATGTGGCATTAACACAAGACAGAACAGGAGGGGATATTAATAGGGTATTAAAAGTATCAACACAAGACAGAACAGAAACAATGGGTATTGAATAGAAGTGTTTGTAGAAAGCCTATTGGTCCATATTTCTTGATGCTTCTATATTGGAGCGGAGTCTTGAGGTGGGTAGAATATAGTTGTGCAATAATTGGCTGTTGATTGCTGGTGTTGACTTCTTGATGTGTAGTGCCTCGCAAACGTCAAGCCGCCTGCTATCGCTGTATCTATCGATGATTTCTGTGTTGTTTACTAGGATTTCTCTGGCGATGGTTTGGTTATGGGAAGAGATTATATGTTCCTTAATGGAGCCCTGTTGCTTATGCATCGTTAAACGCCTAGAAAGAGATGTTGTTGTCTTGCCTATATACTGGGTTTTTTGGAGCTTACAGTCCCCAAGTGGGCATTTGAAGGCATAGACGACATTAGTCTCTTTTAAAGCGTTCTGTTTTGTGTCTGGAGAGTTTCTCATGAGTAGGCTGGCCGTTTTTCTGGTTTTATAGTAAATCGTCAGTTGTATCCTCTGATTTTTGTCTGTAGGGATAACGTTTCTATTAACAATATCTTTCAGGACCCTTTCCTCCGTTTTATGAGCTGTGGAAAAGAAGTTCCTGTAAAATAGTCTAATAGGGGGTATAGGTGTTGTGTTAGTTGTCTCTTCAGAGGTTGCATGGCTTTTCACTTTCCTTCTTATGATGTCTTCGATGAAACCATTGGAGAAGCCGTTATTGACTAGGACCTGCCTTACCCTACAGAGTTCTTCGTCGACTTGCTTCCATTCTGAGCTGTGGCTGAGAGCACGGTCGACGTATGCGTTAACAACACTCCTCTTGTACCTGTCAGGGCAGTCGCTGTTGGCATTTAGGCACATTCCTATGTTTGTTTCCTTAGTGTAGACTGCAGTGTGGAAACCTCCGCCCTTTTCCATGACTGTTACATCTAGAAAAGGCAGCTTCCCATCCTTTTCCGTCTCGTAAGTGAAACGCAGCACGGAACTCTGCTCAAATGCCTCCTTCAGCTTCTGCAGATGTCTGACATCAGGTACCTGTGTAAAAATGTCAACATACCTGCAGTATATGGCCGGTTTCAAGTTCATGTCGACTAAGACTTTTTGCTCGATGGTACCCAGGTAGAAGTTTGCAAACAGGACACCTAGGGGAGAAACCCATGGCGACCCCATCTACTTGCTTATACATGTGCCCATCCGGGCTCAAGAAGGGTGCCTCTTTAGTACAAGCTTGGAGTAGTTTCCTCAGAATACTTTCTGGCATGTCAAGAGGAGTACAGGTTGGATCACGATACACTCTGTCGGCTATCATTCCGATTGTCTCGTCCACAGGTACGTTGGTAAACAGCGATTCTACGTCCAACGAGGCTCTTATCCCTGTGGCCCGTGTGCCCCGCAGCAAGTCCACAAATTCCTTTGGAGACTTCAGGCTGAAGGCGCAAGGAACATAAGGAGTCAGCAGGCCGTTGAGTCGCTTTGCCAGTCTGTACGTGGGTGTGGGTATCTGGCTAATGATTGGCCGAAGTGGGTTTCCAGGCTTGTGCGTCTTGACATTTCCATACGCATATCCAGGTTTATATTCCCCAATGATCTTTGGCAGGTGGAGTCCGGATTTCTTGGCGTTTACAGTTTCGATCAGTTTGTTGACCTTTGCTTTTAATTCGGCTGTAGTGTCCTTCGTTACCCTTTGGAACTTAGTTTGGTCAGAGAGTATGATGTTCATTTTCGCCAGATATTCGTCTTTTTTAAGAATGACATATATTGGCGACTTGTCACCTCTCCTGACAACTATCTCCTTGTTCTCACGAAGGCTTTTAGCTGCCGCTTTAAGCTCGGGGGACAGTATGGTGCTTCTGTAGTTGCCTCGATTCTTTCCTCCTTCTGCAATAAGTTCTGCTTGTAAGGTATCTTTGGTAGTGACCTTCTTTTGTGTCTCGAGGTCGAATATGTCGTCCAACAGGATCTGATTCGTGATCAGATATACAAGGCAGAGAATGAAATCAAAGACAACAAAACGCAACTACTTCATGCTACAAACGAGTGGAGAAATAGCAACATCGACCATAGTATCCGTACCCGCATTGAACAACACCTCGACATCCTCACAGACCAACATCACCTCAGCACTGAAACAAGGATTATCAAGAAACTAACAACATTATATGGAGGACCTATGGCAATTCCACGACCAAGAGATGGCTTCCTGAACCTTGCAGGAATTAACCTCACTGAGGACCAAGTCACTCTCCTAAATCTGGGCATAAACTGTCATGTTATGTCCAGACCGAGTGAAATGGCCCGGAAAGTAGAGTTGGAAATTCTGTTGGACGACATATTCGACCTCGAGACACAAAAGAAAGTCACTACCAAAGATACCTTACAAGCAGAACTTATTGCAGAAGGAGGAAAGAATCGAGGCAACTACAGAAGCACCATACTGTCCCCCGAGCTTAAAGCGGCAGCTAAAAGCCTTCGTGAGAACAAGGAGATAGTTGTCAGGAGAGGTGACAAGTCGCCAATATATGTCATTCTTAAAAAAGACGAATATCTGGCGAAAATGAACATCATACTCTCTAACCAAACTAAGTTCCAAAGGGTAACGAAGGACACTACAGCCGAATTAAAAGCAAAGGTCAACAAACTGATCGAAACTGTAAACGCCAAGAAATCCGGACTCCACCTGCCAAAGATCATTGGGGAATATAAACCTGGATATGCGTATGGAAATGTCAAGACGCACAAGCCTGGAAACCCACTTCGGCCAATCATTAGCCAGATACCCACACCCACGTACAGACTGGCAAAGCGACTCAACGGCCTGCTGACTCCTTATGTTCCTTGCGCCTTCAGCCTGAAGTCTCCAAAGGAATTTGTGGACTTACTGCGGGGCACACGGGCCACAGGGATAAGAGCCTCGTTGGACGTAGAATCGCTGTTTACCAACGTACCTGTGGACGAGACAATCGGAATGATAGCCGACAGAGTGTATCGTGATCCAGCCTGTACTCCTCTTGACATGCCAGAAAGTATTCTGAGGAAACTACTCCAAGCTTGTACTAAAGAGGCACCCTTCTTGAGCCCGGATGGGCACATGTATAAGCAAGTAGATGGGGTCGCCATGGGTTCTCCCCTAGGTGTCCTGTTTGCAAACTTCTACATGGGTACCATCGAGCAAAAAGTCTTAGTCGACATGAACTTGAAACCGGCCATATACTGCAGGTATGTTGACGACATTTTTACACAGGTACCTGATGTCAGACATCTGCAGAAGCTGAAGGAGGCATTTGAGCAGAGTTCCGTGCTGCGTTTCACTTACGAGACGGAAAAGGATGGGAAGCTGCCTTTTCTAGATGTAACAGTCATGGAAAAGGGCGGTGGTTTCCACACTGCAGTCTACACTAAGGAAACAAACATAGGAATGTGCCTAAATGCCAATAGCGACTGCCCTGACAGGTACAAGAGGAGTGTTGTTAACGCATACGTCGACCGTGCTCTCAGCCACAGCTCAGAATGGAAGCAAGTCGACGAAGAACTCTGTAGGATAAGGCAGGTCCTAGTCAATAACGGCTTCTCCAATGGTTTCATCGAAGACATCATAAGAAGGAAAGTGAAAAGCCATGCAACCTCTGAAGAGACAACTAACACAACACATATACCCCCTATTAGACTATTTTACAGGAACTTCTTTTCCACAGCTCATAAAACGGAGGAAAGGGTCCTGAAAGATATTGTTAATAGAAACGTTATCCCTACAGACAAAAATCAGAGGATACAACTGACGATTTACTATAAAACCAGAAAAACGGCCAGCCTACTCATGAGAAACTCTCCAGACACAAAACAGAACGCTTTAAAAGAGACTAAAGTCGTCTATGCCTTCAAATGCCCACTTGGGGACTGTAAGCTCCAAAAAACCCAGTATATAGGCAAGACAACAACATCTCTTTCTAGGCGTTTAACGATGCATAAGCAACAGGGCTCCATTAAGGAACATATAATCTCTTCCCATAACCAAACCATCGCCAGAGAAATCCTAGTAAACAACACAGAAATCATCGATAGATACAGCGATAGCAGGCGGCTTGACGTTTGCGAGGCACTACACATCAAGAAGTCAACACCAGCAATCAACAGCCAATTATTGCACAACTATATTCTACCCACCTCAAGACTCCGCTCCAATATAGAAGCATCAAGAAATATGGACCAATAGGCTTTCTACAAACACTTCTATTCAATACCCATTGTTTCTGTTCTGTCTTGTGTTGATACTTTTAATACCCTATTAATATCCCCTCCTGTTCTGTCTTGTGTTAATGCCACATCACCCTTCCCACCTCACTCAAATGTAGATATAAAATCAGAGATACGTTCTAATCAGTTGTGTATTTGTGAAGTCTTTGAAAATGTAATAAGTTTTACGAAACGCGCCCGTGTCGCGTCAGACTAGAAATAAAAATGAATTTTGGAGAAGTGATTTTTGATTTACCTCCAACAGTGAAGCGTAATGTACGAAAGATTGAGAAAATTCGTGTTAGAATTATTAATCTTACTTTTTCGGTCATATTTAATAATATATGTCTACAGGAAAGACTGCTACCAATATATATATATATATATATATATATATATATATATATATATATATATATATATATATATATATATATATCTTTGGACAACACCCACCAGTGGGACTCGAACCCAGAAAGCACAACTACCTTCCAGTAGCTGCCATAACTAGTACGCTTTAACCCACTACACCATCAGACCCTACAAAAGAAGTAGAGACTTCGAGAAGTAGAGATACCTCTTTTGTAGGGTCTGATGGTGTACTGGGTTAAAGCGTACTAGTTATGGCAGCTACTGGAAGGTAGTTGTGCTTTCTGGGTTCGAGTCCCACTGGTGGGTGTTGTCCAAAGATTGTTAATCTTCACTTGTGGTTTATGCAAGTATAGGCTTATATATATACATATATAAATATATATATATATATATATATATATATATATATATATATATATATATATATATATATATATATTTATATATATATATATATATTTATATATATATATATATATATATATATATATATATATATATATATATATATATATATATATATATATATATATATATATATATATATATATATATCAGCTTCAGCCATATATATATATATATATATATATATATATATATATATATATGGCTGAAGCTCGTATTCACTCCCGCTACCCCAGTAACAAGATATTCACAGATGTAACTTCTGAGTCTAAATAATATATTTTGTAAAGAATTTAATTACAGTAATTTCATGTTAAGTTGTATTGCAATTTTCACTTGGCAAA